>NC_079196.1:209702372-209727372 GCF_029499605.1 Hyla sarda
GCACTGTGGTCAGACTGGAAAGAACCACACAACTTCCTCTGGAGCATACAGCAGCTGATAAGTACTGGAAGGATTAAGATTTTTATATAAAGTAATTTACAAATTTGTATAAATCTCTTGTACCAGTTGATTTAATTTTTTTTTCCGGGGGTACCCCTCTAAACACCAGTGTGCTTACACCTATTGCAAAACTACAATTCCCAGCATGCCCGGACAGCTGGGAGTTGTAGTTTTGCAACAGCTGGAGGCACCCTGGTTGGAAAAGACCTAACTAGATAAATGTGTAACATATGTATAAAGCTTTGTGATACAAGTCTGTTCTGTCTTTATTTGATAAAACCCATTGGATTATTTGTCTTTATGTGGAGAAGAACCTTGGAGGTCGTCCGACAGGCCTAATAGCGGCAGTAACATTTTTATACTAAGGCACAGCATGCTTGTTGGTGCTTGTCCCTCCTACTATAAAACGTCCAGGTTTAGTACTACACCATATAAGGCTGCACGCACACCACGTTTTTTGTTATACAGTTCCCGTATACGGTTTGAAGTTAAAAACCGTACAGAGCCATATAGAAAACCGTATGCATTGACTTTACATTGTAAACCGTACGTCAAACGCATCATCCGGTTTAGGGTGGGTTCACATCACGTTTTTCCAAGTACGTTTCCCGTATACGTTTTTATTATTGAAAACATATGGAACCGTATTGAAAACCGTATACATAGACAAATAATTGAAAACCGTATGCATCCGGTTGCGTACGGTTTGCTTGCAATACGGTTTTCTCCCGTACTCAAAACCGTGGTCGACCACGGTTTTGTCTCCGGTTTAAAAACCGTACTGCAACCGCATACGTTTTTGTTTTTTTAACATGGACGTCAATGGGAAACGCACATGTATACGGTTCCATACGGGAAACCGTATACGGTTTTTACTTTGCACATGCGTCCTAAAGTCCCCACCCAAGACCGCTCCCATTAAAAATGGACATAATTTTCAAAAACTTATGTTTTTTTTTTTTCTTCTAAAAACGGACGGAACCGTATGCACTTTTAAAAACAGTATACGGTTTAAAAACGCATATGGTTTACTTTTTTCCCCATACTGTTCATTCCGTTTTTTTCTTTTTTGCCATAAAGTTTTCTTTAGAAAAACGGATTGAAAACAGTATGGCAAATATGTGATGTCAACCCAGCCTAGTCTGTTTTGCGTCTTATACGGTTTTGTCCGTTTCTTTTTTTTTTTTTACCCGTACCCAAACTGTAGTCTACCACGTTTTTAGGTCCGGGTGAAAAACCGTATTAAACCGTTTACATTTTCTTTTTTAACAGTGGAGTCAATGGGAACCGTACAGAACTGTATGTGCGCACGGTTCCATCCGGTTTTCACCATCCGGTTTTTGACTTTGCACAGTTTTTTCTTGGAATTTCAATCAAACAAGTGAAACTTTATTCAAAATGGAGTGAAAAGTTAAAAACGTATATTTTTTTTGTTAAAAAATGGATGCATCCGGACATAATTTTTCAAACCATATACGGGCTGAAATTTGTACACACGTTTTGATACAGTTTAGTCCGGTTTTGAGGAATCCTTTTTTCATCAAAAACCTGATACGGGAACTGTATTGCAAAAACGTGGTGTGAACCCAGCCTAATACACCTATGATTAGAGGGAGGAGGTAACTACGAGACCGAGGGACTTAGAGGGAGATTTATAAAAACCTGTCCAGAGGAAAAGTTGCCCATAGCAACCAGATTGCTTCTTTTATTTTTAAAAAGGCCTCTGAAAAATGAAAGAAGCGATCTGATTGGTTGCTAGTAGAGATGAGCGAACTTACAGTAAATTTGATTCGTCATGAACTTCTCGGCTCGGCAGTTGATGGCTTTTCCTGCATAAATTAGTTCAGCTTTCCGGTGGGCTGGAAAAGGTGGATACAGTCCTAGGAAAGTCTCCTAGGACTGTATCCACCTTTTCCAGCCCACCAGAGCACCAGAAAGCTGAACTAATTTTTGCAGGAAAAGTCATCAACTGCCGAGCCGAGAAGTTCGTGACGAAACAAATTTACTGTAAGTTCGCTCATCTAGTTGCTATGGGCGACTTAGCAACTTTTCCTCTGGACGGGTTTTGATAAATCTCTCTCCATAAATGTCCGCCAGGAAAATTTTCGGCTGTGATGCCAGTGCTAGGACCGTTCGGAAATGCGTTGTCTCCATAGCCGGCAATGCCTTTCCGAGCAGATCACGCAGAAAGAATTGACATTTCAATTCTTTGGGTTGAGGCTGAAATAGGAATTTTCGCGGCAGATGTTTCATACACGGAAAGAAATGGCTGAGAAGACTGTCAGGGGCTAAAACCTCCTCCATAATTTTTACTTCTCCTCTATGATCCATCTTTTTTTTTCGTGTGTGTCAGTCAGTCAGTCACCGGGGGGGGGGGGGGGGGGAGACACCAGAACAATCGCCAAAATACATGCACAAATACATTTTTTTTTTTTTGCTGTGTGGGGTTCCATCTATAGAAGGAAAAATGCCATAACCAGAGCCCACTGTGATTTTGAAAAAGTCTAAAAACATTAAAAATGCCTTTTTTTTTCTCTTGCCAGCGTGAGACAGATCTCAGCCCCCATCGGTGTACTGTCAAGGGTACGTTCACACTGAGGAATAGGAGAGGAATCCTCGCGTAAAAATTCCGCAGCGGAATTTACGCAGATTTTCCTTGTGGAATATAGGAGGAAACTTTTCTTTTTTTTTTTTTTTTGCTGAACTACAACCACCAATTGGAATTTCCCTTTTTATTTATTTATATTTTCGTGCGGAATTTCCACACGGAAACGATTTCAAGCGGAGACATTTTTACCATTGACTTCAATGGACTTCTGCTCGCATTTTCCGCAAAAGAATGAACATTTTCTTTCTTCTAGCGGGATTCCGAGAGCGGAATTTACAAGTGTGAAGAGTGCAGAGTAAAATACATTGAAGTCGATGGCAAAGCAGATGTTAATTATGTACTCGAGTAAATTCCTCTTGAATTGCTCAGTGTGATCGCTCCCTTAGAAGCAGATAAGCAGCAATTTTTATTGTAACTAGTGGTTTATCTATGAATATCAACCCACATTGCTGCTTTATTCCAAAAAAAAAAAAAAACAGCACCACATCTGTCATCAGGTTGTGTGTGTTACTACAAGTCTGCTCCATTCACTTCAATGTTGCTGCAAAAATTCCACTTCTGTTGAGTCTAATCTACATTATAGGAAGAATTGGGGGCCTATAGACCATGGCCCCCAGCTAGAGGTCGGATTACTTTGTAAAAGGGGTACTCCGGTGGAAAAACTTTTTTTTTTTTTTTTTTTTTTTTTTTTAAATCAACTGGTGCCAGAAAGTCAAACAGATTTGTAAATTACTTCTATTACAAAAATCTTCATCCTTCCAGTACTTATTAGCTGTTAAATACTACAGAGGAAATTCTTTTCATTTTGGAACAGAGCTCTCTGCTGACATCACGAGCACAGTGCTCTCTGCTGACATCTCTGTCCATTTTAGGAACTGTCCAGAGCAGCCTATGTTTGCTATGAGGATTTTCTCCTACAGAGATGTCAGCAGAGAGCACTGTTGGTCATGATGTCAGCAGAGAGCTCTGTGTTCCAAAAAGAAAATAATTTCTTCTGTAGTATGCTGCAGCTAATAAGTACTGGAAGGATTAAGATTTTTTTTTTAATAGAAGTGATTTACAAATCTGTTTAAACTTTCTGGCCCCAGTTGATAAAAAAAAAAAAAAAAGTTTTCCACCGGAGTACCCCTTTAAGTCAGTGGTCACTTTTCTTCACATGAAAAGTTTTCAGACTTGGATGCCTCCAGCTGTTGCACAACTACAACTCCCAGCATGCCCGGACAGCCAACGGCTGTCCGGGCATGCTGGGAGTTGTAGTTGTGCAACAGCAGAAGGTACACAGAGTGAAAAACACCTGCCGGCACAAGGATCGTTCCGAAACGCGCTGTCTCCACAGACAGGGATTACATTGACTTCTCAATTCTTTCTTCATAGTCTGGAGTCAGAATTTCTGCAGCAGTTGTTTCCGCACGGTGCAGTACAATCCCATTGAAAATAACGAGACTCTGCTGCAATGTAATTTCCGAGCTGAATTTTTCGGCCAGATTCTGCCGTGCGAACACGGTCTTAAGACTATATAAAAGAATAGTAAAAGTAAGTCGTTTTTTTTTAAATATAAAAGAATGTTTATTAACACTACTAATACAGAGCCAGTAGTGACATGTGCTCTTCACATTTCCTCCATGATGTGGAAAAATTGGCCATTATGGGGCTGGGTCCCCAAAAGGTCATGTAGAGGGGGAAGGTATATAAAAAAAAATGAAAAAAATATGAAAAAAAATATAAGAAAACAACAAAACAGGTTATGAAGCATTGCATAGGCACGTAAACCCTGTGGAAAATATCTAACAAAAAAAAATAAAATAATAATAATAATTAACACAAAAGAAATGCAACTTGGATCTTTAAAGAGCAACTCCAACCCCATGTATGCCGCAGACAATTCGGCAGTGTTTCTTTAACCAGGGTGCCTCCAGCTGATGCAAAACTACAACTCCCAGCATGCCCGGACAGCCAAAGGCTGTCCGGACATGCCGGGAGTTGTAGTTTTGCAACAGCTAGAGGCATTAAAGGGGTACTCCACTGGAGAAGAAAAAATATTTTAATCAACTGACAGAAAATTAACAGATTTGTAAATCACTTCTATAAAAAAAAAAAAATAATCTTAATCCTTTCAGTACTTAGCTGCTGCATGATCCACAGGAAGTGCTTTTCTTTTTTGAATTTCCTTTCTGCCTTCCCACAGTGCTCTCTGCTGACACCTCTGTCTATTTTCGGAACTGTCCAGAGCAGGAGAGCAAATCCCTATAGAAAACCTATCCTGCTCTGGACAGTTCCTGACAAGGACAGAGGTGTCAGCAGAGAGCACTGTGGTCGGACAAAGGAAATTCAAAAAGAAAAGAACTTCCTGTGGATCATACAGCAGCTGATAAGTACTGGAAGGATTAAGATTTTTTTTTAGATAGAAGAAGTAATATACAGATTAACTATCTGGCACCAGTTGTTTAAAAAAAAAAAAAAAAAAAAATTTACGAGTGGAGTACCCCTTTAAGGCTGGAAAACACTGCTCTAGCCACAGGATGTGGGGGTTCACTGGCCTATACAAACTCACTCCTCTTTGGAATAAATAGCTAAAAGTATTCTCTGTTCATTCTTCTCTCTTACGTTAACCATCCAGTTATCGTCTGCACCACTGTTTCCCCAACCAGTGTTCCTCCAGCTGTTGCCCAAACTACAACTCCCAGCATCTTTGGAGTTATAGCTCTGCAACAGCTGGAGGCACACTGGTTGGGGAAACACTGGATTGGGCAGTCACTGTCTTACAATCATCAGGTCTTGTGTAATTAAAGGGTAACTCTAGTAACGATATCTGAACATTCCCTATTGGGATAAGTCACCTAGTAATCCATCTGCCCACTGGTCAGCGATCGTGCAAGTTTTCGGTTTTACGTAAACAAATCTGTAAGTAATTTTTGAAAATTTTATTTTAATAGATAATTTTTTTTTTTTAAGTTTTATTTAAATTCTGCAAACTTAGTTTCAGTTCGGCACTATTAGCGCCCATTAAGACGGCGGAACATCCACCTCTGAACTTTTCTGTGCATAGCCGGCACTAGGACCGCTCAGACATGCGCTGTCTCTAAATTCTGCCGCGCGCACAAGTTCTATACAAATCCCATTGAAAACAACGGGAGGATGATGAACCGAAATTTCTGAGCTGAATTTTTTTTTCCGCCGGATTCAACTCGGAAATTCCTTTAGGTCTTTAGGCTAGGGTTCCACTTCTTTTCTTTGCATGCTTTTTTTTTTACCTGTAAAAAATAAAAAATAAAATAAAATAAAAAAAAAAAAAAAGCCAAAAGGAATAATAATAAAAAAAAAAAAAAAAAACGCCGTCATTTTTCACTCCCAAAAATAATTATTTTTTCGCCCCAAAAAAGTGGGTATAAGTCTATGCGTTCCCCCCCTCCCTCCCTGCGGTTTTCTCATAACTCACGTCCTCATATAATCATGTGATTCCTACATGTTAAACCCACATTGCGTTTTTTTTGCCTCTCAAAGAATTCTAGAGGAGAATTTTTATAATTCCCTATTTTGCCTTTTTAGATAACATCTGGTTGTTTCAGTTTTGTCGCTGAAAAACTGCTTTGCGTGAATTGTATTTTTTTATTTTTTTTGGAGGGTGTTTTTGCTAGAAAACAAAAAAAGTGGAAATCCGACCTTATCAATTTCTCAGTCAGTGAACAGGAACATTCTTTTTTTACACCCCAATGAGGTCTAACACCCTGGTGTTACGGTACAGTTCACAAACAGTGTGCCTCCAGCTGTTGCCAAACTACAACTCCCAGCATGCCCGGACAGCCGAAGGCTGTCCGGGCATGCTGGGAGTTGTAGTTTGGCAACAACTGGAGGCACCCTGGTTGGACTGTGCTGCCATAGAAATAGTAAAAAAAAAAAAAAAAAAGTGGGGAGTGAAGTACACGCTGCCATACAGTAACAATTGCAGCAGGTCTCAGGAGTGAGACTTGGTGCAATCTAAACTTTTGATAGGTCTGGACATCTTACAGGTCACTCCAAAAATTACTTTTGACCCATCACTCACACATGTTTTGATCGGTCAGGGTCCGGGGGTCTAGACCCCCGCTGATCGCTAGAGCTGGCTCGCTGCTTTATCCTCTTCACTAAAGGCGACAGGCTCCATTGTAAGTCCACCTTACGCAGTGAGCTTGGCCGCACACTTTTCCCAGCTCGTTCTAAAAATTGGGGGAGGTGCCCTTGACCGATCCAAAATTATGTGACATGTGAAGCGTTTGTTAAAAGTGACAAGAACATTAAAATTGAAGCCATCGATATTAGATGGGGGTCCGACTCCTTCAGCAATCGGCAGACTGAAGAGGCCGCGGCCACTTGGGTGAGTGCCGAAGCCTCATTACAGGTCTGTACCTATTAAACAAGGTTCAAAATAGTGCGGAGTTATCCCTGTCACTTGACTGCGAACAAGGCTGCAGTACCCTGACCTGTCACTAGTTGGAGATTACAGGTTTAGAGAATATGTTCACACTATGGATATGTAGCTGAATTCAACGAGCGGAGATTCAACCTGGCAGCAGGACCGCGCGGCACTGCACCATCACCTCCGACGGCTATGCAGTGCTCGCGGACTTCCGCGAAAAGAATGAACATGTTCTTTCTTTGCGCGGAACAATTTCAGCGGCGGAATTGTCCGCCGCTGAAATTCCGCAGTGTGGGAACGGGTCTCGCGGAAGACCCATTCACACTGATGCTAATGTTCACTGTGCGGAATTCCACAGGGTGAACATACCGTTACAATGCCGATTGGCTGTGGTGCAGGGTAGTCTGACTCCTTCCAATCCAATATGGAGAAAGAGAAATGGGCGAAACTACAGTAATCGCGCCTGGAACGCACCGGACACAACTCAGCTAGCGATTTGTTTAGTCTGCATATATTGCTGCGCCAAAAAGCATGGAAACCTTAGATACAGTCCTATAAGATTTTGCTAAAAATCCTGGACTTTTCCGGCCAAGCGAAGCACTTCGGAAGTGGCGATAATTTATGCAGCGTAAACAGATCGACAGCCGAGCCAGCAGTTTCTGTAGATTCACTTATCTTTGCTGATCATTTTATTTTATTTTTTTACACTTTTGTGAGCCCGACACGATCGGACATATTCAGCCTTTGGTTGTAAAAAATGAAAATAAAAAAATAAAAATGGTTGTAAGAATGTTTCTATTCCCTGACAGCATACAGAGATCTTAAGAATTGAAACTAAAATTTGCAGAATTTATGCATGGTCATATAAAACTTGAGTGTTTCCCAACCAGAGTGCCTCCAGCTGTTGTAAAACTACAAATCCCAGCATGCCCGGACAGCCTTCGGCTGTCCGGGCATGCTGGGATTTGTAGTTTTGCAATAGGTGGGAGAACACTGGTTTAGAGGGGTACCCCGAAAGGAAAAAAATTGAAATCAACTGGTACAAGAGATTTATACAAATTTGTAAATTACTTTTATATAAACATCTTAATCATTCCAGTACTTATCAGTTACGGTATGCTCCAGAGGAAGTTGTGTAGTTCTTTCCAGTCTGACCACAGTGCTCTCTGCTGACACTTCTGTCCATGTCAGGAACTGTCCAGATCAGGAGAAAATCCCCATAGCGAACCACAGTTCCTGACCTGGACAGAGGTGTCAGCAGAGAGCACTGTGGTCAGACTTGGAAAAAAAAAACTACACAACTTCCTCTGTATCATACAGCAGCTGATAAGTACTGGAAGGATTAAGATTTTCATATAGAAGTAGTTTACAAATCCAGTTGATTTGAAAACCTTTATTTCTTTTTAACTCTGAATACCCTTTTAAGCTTTATATGCATAAAACCTATGTTTAATGTTTTACTAACAGTGTACTCTGCAGAGATGACTTCTAGAGATGAGCGAACTTACAGTAAATTCGATTCGTCACGAACTTCTCGGCTCGGCAGTTGATGACTTATCCTGCATAAATTAGTTCAGCTTTCAGGTGCTCCCTTGGGCTGGAAAAGGTGGATACAGTCCTAGGAAAGAGTCTCCTAGGACTGTATCAACCTTTTCCAGCCCACCGGAGCACCGGAAAGCTGAACTAATTTATGCAGGAAAAGTCATCAACTGCCGAGCCGAGAAGTTTGTGACGAATCGAATTTACTGTAAGTTCGCTCATCTCTAATGACTTCTATTAGAGATCACTCCGTTTGAGGTGGCATAAATAAGCGCAGATAGTAGAGTTGAGTGAATTTACAGTAAATTGGCGCGTAGCGAACCCCACAGCTCGGCTGTTGATTACTTTAGTCTGCATAAATTAGTTCAGCTTTCCAAGGGCTCCAGTTGCCTGGAAAAGGTGGATACAGACCTAGGAGACTTAAGGCTGTCACCCTGGACTTTTCCAGGCAACTGGAGCCCTTGGAAAGCTGAACTAATTTACGCAGACTAAAGTAATCACCAGCCGAGCTGTGGGGTTCGCTACTCGCCGATTTACAGTAAGTTCGCTCAATTCTAGCAAATAGCATCAATACTAAAACGAAAACCCATTCCGTATTGGCTGCCCTTACCACAGCAGACACATTCTCACTGCAGGTGAAGTGCTGATCCCTTGTCCAAGCGGCCGTCTGTTTCTTAACATCTCCTTTAATGCCCTGTCAAGGAATGCTTAGCGTATAAAAAAGGGGGAATGTCTTCTGCTCAGAACCTCTGAGCCATAGACTAGAGTGGTATAAACCTCTGGTCAACCAAGCAGACGCGACTTATACACAGGCAATAGGTCGGCTTTAAAACTCGATAACGTAAAACACTCCTCATGTCACTGCAGAGGCCGTTCGCTGAACTAGAACTAACAACTGCACTCGTATGTACTGACGGGATTAATGCTGGAGAATGGAGGGTGCAGCTTATTGTTTAGTCACGCAGGTCCTAATGGCCAGTTATGAAGCGAGAGTGCTCCCGATAGTAACCGTACTCCCCTAGCACCTAAAACAGGCTAAAAGCTGGAGCGGTGAAGTGGCTGACTAAGGAAGGTTTCTCTGCCGGATGCGGTGTAGGAGCAGTAATATACAACACCCCATGCACAGCATAGCCATTTAGTTTCCATAGGTTTCTCAATGTGAGAAGGATCTGGGGCGCAGCTACCCACAGAAATACAGACCAGATACGACGTCCTATACGGGGTGGTGACTGGAGGATACAAGTGCAAAGCTCAAAAGGCACCAGCATTACTCCGAGCTTACCACTTCATCACTAGAACCCTGACCTATGTGTAATAAAATATACAGGTCACAGTCGCTTTAATGCACCAGTAGCTTAAGAGGAAAAGCACCAAGAACTCTTCCCAGCACCTCTAACCCATGACGTATTAATACTACAGTCTGGGTCGTCTCTGGGCTCCTCCGTCAGTCTGCAGAGTCACTTGTGTTTGTGCCAATAGACCTGAGACACAGCGCCACCTAGCAGAGGCTGGAGTATGACGTTGTCTTGTTCATTACAGCAGACCAGTGTACAATTTTGGCTTCCTGTTTTAATCCGAAGTCATCACACAGAAGGTGACCAGCGGCTACACGATAACCGTCTGCACCTCCACCTCCCCATCATGTGACGTTATGACGAACTCTCCGACCTGTTCCACATCCTCCGGTACTATTACTTCCTCCACAGGAGAAACTTCATTGGCAATTATTGTTCCATCTCCAATAGCAGAAGCCAGAGTCAGGGCGACCTGCTCAGTCAGAGATTCTGGGGTAGCTATGGTTATTGTGTCTGTAGTGGGGACTTCCTCTATACAGGGCTCAGTAGTGTCATCCAGTGTCATATTTTGTACAATGATCTGCTGTCCTGGGCTGGCGCTGCTAACCAACTACTGTACTACATTCAGAATATGGCCGTCAACCTGTAGAGACATAAAAGTCTTGGTAAGCAAACATTGAAATGTAGAAAATGAAACAAAAAATATTTACATTTCTTTTAATATACAGTGGTTCCTCATGTTACAATATTAATTGGTTCCAGGACGACCATTGTAAGTTGAAACCATAACTCTATGGAAACCTGGTAATTGGTTCTGAAGCCTCTAAAATGTCATCCAAAAATAGGAAAAAGTGAGGATTAAAGAAAAACAATTAGATAACTGATATAGATTAAGCAAGTCCTTACATATAAAAGTAATAAAGATCTGCTGGGAGCTGTAATCACTGTCTATAGAGGAAAGGAGCTTCTTCAGGGTCCTGTACAGAACACAGTGTCCTAAAAAAGTAACATGGTGTCCAAAGGAGCAGGTAACCCTGGCACAGGTAAAGAGTACAGAACATGTAATACCTCCCTGTACTGTAGGGGGCGCTACCAGACACCAGTCAGTGCATACACTTAAGTAATACAGGTACAGAGAGGCGACACCAGTGTTTTGCACTTAGTACTGCTTCGACGGGCCCATCGAAGCAATACTAAGTGCGAAACACTGGTGTCGCCTCTCTGAGGTACCCCCCTATGTTACCATCCGTCGTCTCCCCTAGAACTGTACGTACTATTGTGCAATAAAAATCTGCTGAATTGGAAACTCGTGAGTGACGACTTTTCATTCTTCTTCTTATGCACTATTGTATGTTTAGGCCATTGTAAGTTGAGGGACCATAAAGGATCAGCCAATATCTCTGTTGCATAATGCACGAAAGCAAAGAATAACTTCATTTTCACGCAAAATTCGCATGCAATTTGCACGGAATTGCGCGCGGAAATGGGGGAGAAAAGTGAAGGGTTTTTCAGCCATTTCCGCGCAAATTGCATGCAAATTCCGCGCGAAAACGATGTCGGGTGGATCTTTTTTTTTTACCATTGACTTCTATTGGATTCTGCTCGCGGATTCCGCTTGAAGAATTAACATGCTCATTCTTCAAGCGGAACGGAATCCAGCGTCGGAATTCCGCTAGCAGAATTTCCGCAGTGTGAACAGGACAGCAGAAATAACATTAAAGTCAATGGGCAGTGGAGATGTGAATTACTCCGTGTGAATGCACTCAGAGTAGAAACAAACTAGGTTTGCAGTGTACATTGGAGGTATAGGATATGGATATAGTTTGCATAAGATCAAGTTTGAGGTTCTGGGGGCATATATGGAAAATGACCATTCTGAATGCAGCCTTAGGCCAATTTCCCATGTGCATAGACCACGGGCCTAATGACCAGCCCAGAATGTTTTACTCCACTGGTCAGCGTTTGGAACATTTAGTTCTGAACACTGTGGCCCTTATTTACTAAGAGTGTTGTGTAGGTTTCATTGTGGGTTTTAATTCCCTACAATTTATTTTCCACGGTATTTACTAAGGTTTCCCAACATTTAGCTTTTTTTTTTTTTTACCCATGCTCTGATCTGTGGGGTGTTCCTCTGCTCAAATCCACCACATATTCGAAACCACATTTTGGAAACCTTAGCAAATATGTTGTTTTTTGTGTGAAAATGTCGAGAACACGCCCCTTTTCAGAGACCACACCCCCTTTTCCCACGGTCACGCCCTTTTTGGGTTTTCTTAGCAAAATGGTGAGTTAGTCGGGTTTTTTCCAATTCTGGAGCAATGCGACAGAATCTGGCGCACAACCCGACAAAACATGTCGGGTTGGCCATAGTAAAGGAAGGCCTGTGTGCACACTGCGGGGGGGGGGGAGAGGCCATGCCCCTCGTGACATCACATCATGCCCCCTCTATGCACGTCTATCGGACGGGTCCCATAGACTTGCATTAAATGTTCCGAACTCTGGCCAGTGGAGTACCCCTTTAAGCCCTGACTTGCGGTGTTTTGCGATTAGTCATGAAATGTGATTTCTAGTCTCCATTACGCCATCCATTGAAATTTGAAAGAATCTCCTATAAACCTATTACAAAAAAAAAAAAGAAAGCACAAGATTTCTTTAGAAAGTAGTTGTATGAGGCAAATGAAGATTTCCACTTAGTGGAGCTAAACAGCAAACTACATAAAGCAGACCAGGAGCACTAGGTTAGCACTATATATTCAGGTAGGACACTTTAGGAGCCCCAAATCAATGCTGTACACTCCCTATGGTGATATGAGACGTGTGCATCATCTGAATGTATGGATACGGCTTATAGAGCAAATTGGAGAGCAGAGCCATTGTGAGCGGAACTGTTCCTTCTACGGCAGTGTTTCCCAAGCAGGGTGCCTCCAGTTGTTGCAAAACTACAACTCCCAGCATGCCTGGACAGCCAAAGGCTGTCCAGGCATGCTGGGAGTTGTAGTTTTGCAACATCTGGAGGCACACTGGTTGGGAAACACTGTCCAACGGTATTCCTTACATCACATCAGGCAGCTTCATCAGAGCAGATAACAAATGAACCTAATTTTGAGATGGTGGCATCCTATATCTTCTTGTAAGGACTCATTCTACTGTTGTCTATGGAAACTATGACCGGAAAGGATCTCGTACACCAGTGGTTTCCAACACATGGCTGTCCATTTGTTGCAAAATTACAACTCCTAGGATGCCATTCGTTTTGTCAGCGCATGCTGGAACTTGTAGTTTTACAACAGCTGGTGAGCCAGAGGCTGGGAAACACTGCATTAGATGAACATCAGCCAACCATTTTACATGTATGTGGGTGCCCCGACTCTTCCCAACAGCAGACAGTGGGAGAAAGAAAGATTGGGCCTTTTGGATTTCATAAAGACAAGGCACCACCAAAGGACTTAGCAGCTCATTCCCCCTCTCCATTAAAGGGGTAGTCCAGTGCTGGAAAAAAAAAAAACGTATCCCCTATCCTAAGGATAGGGGATAAGTTTCATATTGTGGGGGGGTCCGACTGCTGGGGCCCCCGCGATCTCCTGTACGGGGCCCCGGCTCGCTGGTCAGATAGTGTGTGTTGTCCACTGCTCGAAGCAGCGGCCGACACGCCCCCTCTATACATCGCAATGGCAGAGACGGAGATTGCGGAAGGCAGCGCTCCGGCTCGGCCATAGAGTTGTATTGAGGGGGCGTGTCTCCCTTCAGGAGATCGCGGGGGTCCCCAGTGGTCGGACTCCCCGCGATCTGAAACTTATCCCCTATCCTTAGGATAGGGGATAAGTTTTTCAGCACTGGATATCTCCTTTAAGTATACACGCACGCTCAGTCAAGCAAAGCTTGCATACAGGGGGCAGAAGAAATAGGTTATGTGAATAAGCGTTTGCCTGACAGCTGAAATTATGTCCGTCACTAACCTCCTGGGCTCTTGTACTCTGCAGCATCTCAGCGGCCTCACTGGTTTCTATGTCTTCAGAAGTCTGTGTATAAGGAGATAAAAGACAAAAACACTTTAAAACTTAAATATGTGGCAGACATGTGCCATCACTCCCTGCCACTGCAGCTACTAAAACTTCTAAATTGTGTTTCAATGGCGCGTAATCACAAGTCATTACCTCAATAATATATTCCTGAGTATCGGCGACCACTGAAGAGAACTCTACCAGCATGGTGTGCGGCTCCTCCGAGGCAGTTGGGCTGCTCATGGCTTCCGAGCTATTGCTGTTTTCAGTCGCTGTCTGGTCTCCAATATGCTGAGGAAGCACACAGCCACCTAAACGAGAAAAAAAACATATTAAAAGGGGTTATCTAACATAAGGCGACTATAGTATTTACATGTCAGCCAGTAATGGACAGGCTTACCAAGGATCCGTGTTTGTGCTGGTGGTAAACAGCAGTGTCCCCGAGTCCCCTCACCCCTATCAAGCTACTGGCTTGTTTGTGTGAACTGGCTATTTCCTGTTTGTGTTCCCTCCCTCCAGCAACAATCCCCAGGATTGGTGGGGGGGTTACTTATCTCCCTCCCACACGTCAGCCACCCCACCCATTGCAGCACAGCTAGGCTCCCTTCCATGCATGCTGTGCTTGCAACAACTCCCTGCAGCCCTTTGGAGAATGATCTCCCTTCCACCCACTGAAGCACAGACACACTCCCTTTCAACACCTAACTTGTGATGTAATTTCTTGGGGCTGCACTGCAATCTGGGAAAGGCCCGAGGAAACTCATTTTGTATGCTGCTAAAAATAAACATCCTGGGTAAAGATCACGTAAGAACTGCAAGACCATCCATCAAACACAGGTACAGACACAAAAAAAATCCTGGAATACCCCTTTAAATGTGTGACAGTCAGTGACCCAGAGAATTGTAGATATTGTTATAAAGTAGTGGTACTTTATGGCAGAGTTTCCGTTCACACTTAAGTGTATAGGAAACTTCTACTATAGTAATAACCCAAATGAAATCTTACTAGTAGCTGCTCCTCCCCTGACAGCAGATTCTGGTCACTATACAGTAGTCCGTAGTGAGCAATAAATATGGCAACTAAACAAAAAAATAAAAAAAAATAAAAGAAGAGGTACCAGGGCAATATCTATTTCACAACAACTTAAGAGGAAACCCTCAAAGGGGTGCCCTAAACTAAGTCCCTCCCAACTAAGATAAAACTTTTATTGGTGTCAGTTAAAATTAAATATAAACAAAAGAAAGTGCAATTAGCAGCTTGTCCACTAGATGTCAGGACCACACAGTGATTAACACCACAGCTACAGTCTCCCTATAATGTCCCTAACAACCATGCTGGCAATACCGGGTGCACTATTCTAGTATGGCCCCTCCGCTTTTTAGCGCTATTGAGGTGAGGACGAAACGCTGCGTAGGAGACATGTTGCAGTCAGGTTTATTGCACTGAGCAAGCACCATGCACCTTAGGACTGTGTATCAAATCAGGGACGGTACAGAGTAGGTTACAGGTTCCTGAGGCACGGGGGTCGCCCTTTCTAGGGCGAGTGCCCAAGTTACGTGCCACACAGCTAGGGTGTGTATAGAGTAGGGATTCTTGCACTACACTGTAGGGATTGATAGGGAACGTAGGGAGAGCTATACACACGGCTTCCCAGCAGTATACCTTTAAAAGCCACTGCTTTTGGGTATCTCCCCCACACTGATTACCATTATCTGTGTAGTTTTGGTTGGGTATATGTGCAATTAATCCCTAGTCTATGCATCATATTGCTTGAATGTTATGATCATGTTAAGTATATAAGGCTGATGAACTGGCAATTCATGATTTATTACGAGCATATGGGCACAGGAATGTGCAAGTGCAATATCGGGTTATGTGCATTACATTATTGAGATTTTATGTGGATTTTCTATTTTCACTTTACTTTATCAATTATGGTGATCTATGCACTTTAGAGGTGTTTATTATTATTTATTACTAGTGTCTACACATTTTATCAAGTATTATTAAAAGTTACATTTTAAATTGGTACCCCAGTACTTTAAGGAATTGATTGTTAATAGGGAGACTGTATGACTGCTATTCAAAAACTTTTATAGCCAATGCCTTTAACGTTTCACTGGAACCCCAGCTTCATCAGAAAGGTCTAGGTGGCTAATGGTCCTGACATCTAGTGGACAATCTGCTAATGGCACTTTTAGTTTATATTCAATTTTAACTCATATCAATAAAAGTTATATCTTAGTTGGGAGGGACTTTGTTTAGGGCACCCCATTGGGGGTTTCCCCTTAAGTTGTTGTGCAATAAACATGGCAGACATAGGAATCCTGACATTATAGGGCTACGTTTACACAGCGGAAATTCTGCTGCAGAATTTTTTGAAGAATTTCTGTGAGCTCAAAACCCCATTGAGTTCAATCGGATTCTGGAATTCTGCCAAATTTGAAAACACATATTCAATGTTTTTTTTTGGAGAACCCCGAAAGCAGAATTTCAGCGGCAGAATTCATTAAAACACAAGGTATATGGAAGAGTCACTTCAAGTGGCGCGTCTCCAGCTGTTTCAAAACTACAACTCCCAGCATACCCAGACAGCCGAAGGCTGTCTGGGCATGCTGGGAGTTGTAGTTTTGCAACAGCTGGAGACGGATTGTTTGGAAAACACTGCTTCAAAACACTACCTTATTCCTATGGACATCGGGGCAGACTTACTATTACAAACATGCCCCCCACAAAGAAAGAAAAAAAAAAAAAAAAAACACTGGTTTACATGATTTGCTCAACATTTATTGTGCGTTTTACATCATTTTTATGCCCATGACCTAATGTAAATGAAACACGCTGCAATGACGCTGTAGAGTATCCTTGCTATAGATATAAATTTACCTTTGGTTTTCATGTGCCGGTTTAATGTTCCGTGCTCGGCGAACCCTCGGCCACATCTGGGACATTTAAAAGGTTTCTCGCCCGTGTGATGCCTGATATGCCGCACCAAAGAGCCCTTCTCCCTGAAGCTATGAGGGCAGTACTGACATACATAAGGCTTCTCTTCCATGTGGGTCCGTATGTGAACTTGCAGAGCGTTCTGGAACATATAAAAAAGTTTGTGATTTAAGCTATAACAAAACAAAAACAAACAAAAACATATGGAACTTCACGGGAGGTTTAAACCTGTGTTGTACATAAAGATTTATCCTCATTTCTGCCTCTCTGAAGTCAGATTGTAGCATTGGAATGAAGGTAAGTGTTCATTACAAGAAGGGGGAAAGGAGTCGGATAAATGGAGAACATATAATGAACAACATCCACTACATTTCTTATCGCTTTTATTATTGATTTAAGGAATGCTTAGAAAATACGTAATATTTCTGGTTATGAAAAAATGCCTCCATTTAAATCAATTTCTTAGGTCTTATGTGATTTTTATTTTTTAACCCCCCAAAAAATGGCATGCAAGTCTTAAAGGGGTACTCCGCTGCTCAACGTTCACAGCCGTCACGCCCCCTCTTATAGACTTGCAATTGAGGGGGCGGGGCATGACATCATGAAGTGGGGGGTTATGACATTACGATCTCCCGATGCCGGCTCCAGAGTTCGGAACAGTTTGTTCCAAACGCTGAGCAGCGGAGTACGCCAGTGGAAAACCAGTCTATTAACTGGTGCCAGAAAGTTATACAGGTCTGTAAATTACTTCTATTTAAAAACTTTAACCCTTCCAGTACTTAGCTGCTGTATGCTCCAGAGGAAGTTGTGTAGTTCTTTCCAGTCTGACAACAGTGCTCTCTGCTGCCACCTCTGTCTGTGTCAGGAACTGTTCAGAGTAGAAGCAAATCCCCATAGCAAACCTATCCTACTCTGGACAGAGGTGGCAGCAGAGAGCACTATGTCTTCAGACTGAGAAGAACTACACAACTTCCTGTGGAGCATACAGCAGCTGATAAGTACTGGAAGGATAAGGATTTTTAAAATAGAAGTAATTCACAAATCTGTAACTTTCGGGCACCAGTTGATTTAAAAAAATAATTATTTTCCACCAGAGTACTCTGGTGCTTAACAACTTATCCCCCCCCCCCCCATCCACAGGATAGGGGATAAGTGTCTTATCGCGGGGGTCTGACCACTGGGACAACGCAACCTCTGCCTCTCTCATAGACATGCATGAAGAGGGAGCGTCAACCACTTCTTTGTGAAATTCATGGCACCTGGAAGGAGATTGCGGGGTCCCAGCTCGGACACTTATTTTTAGAAGTCTCCTCCTTATCACAGACATTACAGTGAACATCAACACCAGTAGACGGATAAAACAGGATCAGACCATTCACAATAAAGGCCATGTGCTTGATGATAAGTATCTCTAAATGCTATTATAAGCATCGTCAGACGTCATTAAAGGGGTACTCCACTGCCCCAGATTTCGTAACATTTAGTTCCAAAAGTTAGGTGCGGGGTCGTGATGTCAAGGCCACGCCCCCTCAATGCAAGTTTATGGGAGGGGGCGTACGCCCCCTCCCATAGACTCGCATTGAGGGGGCGTGGGGTGATGTAACAACGGTGACCAAGCCCATGGAACATATCCGGCCTCTTCTCACCTTAGTTTTGTATCTTTTCCCACATTTTGTACAGGGGTAGGGCCGGTCATCGGAGTGCACTCTCATGTGGCCCTTGACGTGTGCTACCGTTTTGTACATCTTCCCACATTCTCCACACTTGTATTTCCGGACATTGCCATGGGATTCCTGATGCTTCTTGAGCATGTGAGCCTTCAGAAATTCACGACCACACTGATCACAGCGAAATAGCTTGCAGCCTGTAAAGACAAAGCCTTGTCAACTTTTTTCTTTTATAAATAATTTTTTCTTCAAAAAAAACTCTCAAACGTCACAGAGACATGTCAAAAGTTTTGATCGGCGGGGGGGGGGTGAAGTCTCAGTGCAGAGAACCTACGGCTCCGAAGAAAGAGCCGGGACTGAACTACACGGTCACTTCTTCCGGCTCATTCTCCTGATTAGTGGGGGTCTCAGCACCGAGACCTATCCGGACATGTTGGGAGTTGTAGTTTTGCAACATCTGGAGGTCCACTGATCTAATGATCATGTGATAGAGGCAGAAAAAGCTTTCCTTTTAACACTTTAGAGGGGTATTCCATTAAAAAAAAAAAAAAAAAAAATATTTTTCAAATCAACTGGTGCCAGAAAGTTAAAACAGATTTGTAGTTGTGTAGTTCTTTCCAGTCTGACCACAGTGCTCTCTGCTGACACCTCTGTCTATCTATGGAGGGTATAGAAAATACAGGGTTTTTTGAGAGCGCTACTGTATCTCGACGGGAATCAAATGAAACAGAGATAAAGCCGGCACTTATGCAGGACTAGCTTTTATTGGTAAAAGAAGCTAAAAGTAAAAAACAGGACAACGCGTTTCGGCGCACACTCGCGCCTTCCTCAGGTCCACAAATATAATTTTTGTGTAGTCCTGGCAGTCTCCCTTGGGAACACGGAATAAAGGGGTGAGAGCAGCAGACTGTGACAAATCTACCTTTGCATACCCTCAACCACACATCAGAGGCCCCACTGACCTCTCTACACATCCACTTAAGGTCAGTGCGTCACCTTGGGTGCTGGTGGTGGGTAGTTGCACCTTTACTTTTTATTCCAGAAATACTACACTAGGGAGCGCCCCGTTGTTTTTTTCTCCTCCTTTTTCCTTTATACTCTGTCTGTATCAGGAACTGTCCACAGCAGGAGAGGTTTGCTATGGAGATTTGCTTCTAATCTGAACAGTTCCTGGCACGGACAGTGGTGGCAGCAGAGAGCACGGTGGTCAAACTGGAAAGAACTACACAACTTTCTCTGGAGCATACAGCAGCTGATAAGTAATGGAAGGATTAAGATATCTATAAAGAAGGAATTTACAAATCTGTATAACTTTTCTAGTATTAATTGATTACATTTTTCTACTGAAGTACCCCTTTAAAGGGGGTTATTTAGATGAGCTATTAAAAGCATTACTGTGCATTGTACTTTACCTTCATGTCCTTTCAGATGGACCTTCAAGGAGTTGCTGTTCTTGCAAATTTCCCCACACTGAGGACATCCGAAACATTCTGTGTCCTTGTTTGCTAAACCATCTATCTATTGAGAACAGAACCAGATAGCAAAAACATTAATGCTGTGCAACTCTCTATTACTATCCGTGCAATGTATCCAGAAAATAAAAAATAATAAATAAAAGACAATGTTTGACTACTTTCTGTCTCCATCTTCCCTAAATGTCAAACAAACCTACTACCACGTGGCTGCGTCTGTAGGACAATGGCAGCATCATGAGATTGGGAGACTTGATTTGACACTTTACAGCAGTGGTCTTCAACCTGCGGACCTCCAGATGTTGCAAAACTACAACTCCCAGCATGCCCGGACAGCCGTTAACTGTCCGGGCATGCTGGGAGTTGTAGTTTTGCAACATCTGGAGGTCCGCAGGTTGGAGACCACAGCTTTACAGGAAAATCTCTACTCACCCCTGTTTTGAAAGCCACAGCTCGCACCTGGACGTGAATCTCGTGCAGTAGGTTGCCCTTGTCATCGGTTACTAGTTGGATCACCGGACTGCCATCGATCTCATCTGTCCCTAAATGTGACGTGACATCTGTAGATACCAAAACTGAAATCAGGACAAAAAAAATAAAATAAATAAGTAACAAACAAACAAACAATTATAATTCTTATTATACCGTATTTTACGTCCTATAGGACGCACCGGCGTATAAGACGCACCCAACTTATATGTGCAAAATCTAAAAAAAATAAAGATTTTGAATCCAATAGTGGTCTTCAATCTGCGGACCTCCAGATGTTGCAAAACTACAACTCCCAGCATGCCCGGACAGCCGTTGGCTGTCCGGGCATGCTGGGAGTTGTAGTTTTGCAACATCTGGAGGTCCGCAGATTGAAGACCACTGCACAGGAGTTAATACTACGTGTCCCCGCCGCTCCGAACCAGTCACCGCTGCCCTGGATGTCGCTCTGTCGCCGTGTCCCCGTCGCTCCGGAACGTCTCTGCTGCCGGACGGGTATCCTCACTCTCCGTCGCCGCCATCACGTCGTTACGCACGCCGGCGCACGTACGCGACGTCGTGATGACGAGGAAGGAGAGCGCCGGCCATACAGGGGATCCCTGAACGGAGAAGACACCGAGGAGGCAGGTAAGGTCCCTCCCGGTGTCCTGTAAGCACTAACCCGGCTGTTCAGTCGGGCTGTTCGGGACCGCCGCGGTGAGATCGCGGCGATCCTGAACAGCCCGACTGAACAGCCGGGTTAGTGTCACTTTCCCTTCAGACGCGGCGGTCAGCTTTGATCGCCGTGTCTGAAGGGTTAATACAGGGCATCACCGCGATCGGTGATGCCCTGTATTAGCCGCGGGTCCCGGCCGTTGATGGCCGCAGGGACCGCCGCGATAGGGGTGTATTCGCCGTATAAGACGCACCGACTTTCCCCCCCCCAGTTTTGGGGAAGAAAAAGTGCGTCTTATACGGCGAAAAATACGGTAATTCCTTATCGGAATGTTAGAAATCCCATACACATACAAGTACAGAATTTTTCAGCTACTGAATATACCATCTAACATGTAAGCAGAGAGTTGTAGTCTGAAGTGAACAGACCTGATGAATTTTCGTCCCGTTTGAGAACGATGCTATTCCCTAGGACGTGGCTGAGCTTTTCTGTGCAGGGAGTGAGAGACCTCATATGCCTAGATAATGCCCCTGACTCACGAAAACTCTTCCCACATTTTGAACAGCTGTACGGGCGTTCGTCTAGACAGAAAACAGGAGACCAAAAGTTAATAAGACAACATTTCTATAAAAAGGTGTATATACAATATTTTACTATTTTCAGTCTCAAAAGAACTTAGAACTATAGAATGTGTCGGGAGACAAGAACTATTTGGGTCAATATTCTCAATGCCATGAATAGTCCCTAGTCCTATCTTATATGAAGGCTAGTCTTATATGAAGGATAGCCATATGCCTATCTTATATGAAGGATATTCCTATGTCTATCCCTATCTTATATGAAGGATATTCCTATGTCTATCCCTATCTTATATGAAGGATAATCTTATACCTATTACTATCTTATATACAGGATTGTCTTATGCCTATCTCTATCTTATCTTATATGAAGGATTGTCTTATTCCTATTCCTATATTATATGAAGGATAGCCTCATACCTATCCCTATATTATATGAAGGATAGCCTCATACCTATCCCTATATTATATGAAGGATAGCCTTATGCCTATCTCTATCTTATATGAAGGATAGCCTTATGCCTATCTCTATCTTATATGAAGGATAGCCTTATGCCTATCTCTATCTTATATGAAGGATAGCCTTATACCTATCTCTATCTTATATGAAGGATAGCCTTATACCTATCTCTATCTTATATGAAGGATTGTCTTATGCCTATCTCTATCTTATATGAAGGATAGCCTTATACCTATCTCTATCTTATCTTATATGAAGGATAGCCTTATACCTATCTCTATCTTATCTTATATGAAGGATAGCCTTATACCTATCTCTATCTTATATGAAGGATAGCCTTATACCTATCTCTATCTTATATGAAGGATTGTCTTATGCCTATCTCTATCTTATATGAAGGATAGCCTTATACCTATCTCTATTGTATATGAAGGATATCCTTATACCTATCTCTATCTTATATGAAGGATAGCCTTATGCCTATCCCTATATTATATGAAGGATAGCTTTATACCTATCTCTATTGTATATGAAGGATATCCTTTTACCTATCTCTATCTTATATGAAGGATAGCCTTATATCTATCTCTATCTTATATGAAGGATAGCCTTATGCCATGTCCCTATATTATATGAAGGATAGCTTTATACCTATCTCTATCTTATATGAAGGATAGCCTTATACCCATCTCCATCTTATATAAAGAATAGTCTTATGTCTATCTCTATCTTATATGAAGGATAGCCTTATGCCATGTCCCTATATTATATGAAGGATAACTTTATACCTATCTCCATCTTATATAAAGGATAGTCTTATGTCTATCTCTATATCTTATATGAAGGATAGCCTTATACCTATCCCATTCATGCTTAAACTCCTTTACTGTATGGCTACCATTAGACTTCATAGTGTAACAGTAGCCATACACATAGGGGGGATTCATCAATCTATATAGAGTCATTTTAGGTGTATTTTCTTGCGCAAAATCTTGCGCAAGGATATTTCCTGCGTTCTTTTTGTGCGTCTTTTTTGGTGGAACTTTTTCTAAAGACGTCACCCTTCAGGTGTACCGTAGAGCCGTTTTTCCTGTAGACATGAATTTATTAACTGCGTCATTTTTTTTTTGCGCAAATATACACCAGCTCAGAGCACACGTACAAGTCTGCCTTATATTTTTTTTCAAGAGCTGAGATGGGCTGGATTCTATTCCTGCACATGATTCACAGAGACCCGTGCGCAAGTTTAGTAAATTTTGCGCAGGTAAATGACAAATACACGCAGCAGAAAGGGGTAAAAAAAAGCTCTACCATACACTGATGTTGATGAATCCCCCCCATAATGTTGTTGTTAGCCAGATCTCTCTCCTGTTCCCTCCATACTTGTGAACATGAAGCTCAGCTGAGCATTGAAGTATTCTAAATGAACAGAGCATACAAAACAGAGCGCTTATCTCTGTCCTCAGGTTGTGTGTGGTATTGCTGTTCAGTTCCATCAAATGGAGCCAAGTTGTAATACCACACACAACCTGAGACAAGTGTGGTGCTAATTTTGTAAGAAATTAAAGGAGTACTCCGCTGCTCAGCTTTTTGAACAAACTGTTCCCGAACACTGAAGCTGGCAGCTTGTGATGTCATAGCCCCGCCCCCTCATGACATCACGCCCGATCCCCTCAATGCAAGTCTATGGGAGGGGGCGTGATAGCCATCACACCCCCTCCCATAGACTTGCATTGAGGGGGCCGGGCTATGAAGTCACAAGCTCCCATTGTTCCAAGCGCTGAGCAGCGGAGTACCCCTTTAACTCTGTTTTTCTATTCCTAGATAACTACATAAGGATACAACAAATTTTTATTTTGTCATTTTCGTTTGTTCCTCCTCGCCCTTTTAGGAGACAAATCGCTTTTTTCATTCACCGAGCCATATGAGCGGCTTTAGATGCTGTTATCAGTATTGATCAAGACATCATATCGCTGAGGTCGGTCATTACCCATAAGGTCCTGGCTAATTATGACAGCAGCCATCTTGTTCCGATCACAGTGTTGGGAGATGTGGTGATCGTGAAAACCCACAAAGCAAATTGCTGTGCACTAGGTACCAGAGCACAGCAACACACATGTATATCGAGTGTCCTGTAGGGGTTCAGGTCATAAAAAAAACATAACATTTAGAAAATTTGGGGCTCTAATGTTTGGAGACCTGCATACATAGATACCCTAAAAAATGTTTTAACACTTACATTGTTTGAAACAAAAACTACCTGCTTTGCCCTTAGTAAGGAATCACTGCTCAGCTTTAAATTTCTTTGAAAGCAGAGACAGGGACTGGTTGCTATGGGCAAACCAGTTTTTGTATTAGACAAATTGATAAATGACCATTGTATCAGAAATCACAGACCCCATTGACTTGTGTCCCTTACCGGTGTGCCTCCTGATATGGCGGATTAGAGAGCCCTTAGTCCTGAATGAATCTGTACACATCTTGCACTGAAAGTCTTTCTTGGCGCTATGAGTGAGCATGTGAGCCTTCAGAATGGTGCACTAGGAAGAAAGAGGAAGCCATTAAAAGGGGTACTCAGGCCCCAAGATATCTTATCCCCTATCCAAAGGATAGGGGACAAGATGTCTGATCGCGGGGGTCCCGCCGCTGGGGACCCACGCAATCTAGCATGCAGCATCCACCTGTAAGCACTGCTGGAAGCGCCTGAGTTTCTCCGTGTTTTACCTCCCGACCACAGGGACGGAGTATCATGATGTCACAACTAAGCCCCCGTGTGACGTTACGCCCCGCCCCCTCAATGCAAGTCTATGGAAGGGGGCGTGACGGCCGTCACGCCCCC
>NC_079196.1:209732372-209738138 GCF_029499605.1 Hyla sarda
CTGTAGGGGGAGCTACCAGACACCAGTCAGTTCATACGCTTCAGTAATACAGGTAAAGAGTAGTACAGAACATGTAATACCTCCCTGTACTGTAGGGGGCGCTACCAGACATCAGTCAGTGCATGCGCTTCAGTAATACAGGGGTTTTACCAGTGAAATTCCCATTCTGATTGGTTGGTTCTTCCAGCCATTGACATGTTTCACAGATCTGGACTGTCTGTAGTATTTTATGTTGAGTCTGGTTTCAACTTACAATGGTCCAGAAAAGACCTTTGTATGTTGAAACTATTGTATGTTGAGGGTCATTGTAAGTTGGGGGATCACTGTACTCAGCTTTTCCAAGCCCTCCTGCCCCAATGTTTTAGCGATCGGTGTTAGTCTCTGTCCCCTCAGACCCCCCACTGATGTAAATTTTTGACATGTCCTTCTGACCGGTAAAAAAGGTCTGTAAAATTGAGAGTTAACCCTTACATTGCTTCTGTTTCCCACTGGAGCTCAGAGCATAAAATTCCGAATTTACCTACGTTTTATAGTGGGGGAGGAAAGCTAAAAAGCCGGAGGAAAACCACATATGGACCCAGGTTCTCACTGTTGCAAAGCAGAAGCGCTACCTACGGAGCCACGGTGCTGGGATACTTCCAGCAGATACGGAAAGTTTTATTTTATTAAAGATAAAGAAAAACAACACAATTTCAGCCAATTATTTTTTTTTTTAAATTAAAGTACAAAACATCACACGTCCCTTGCATTGATGACAAAGGGTTAAAGAACGCCGAAGACTATTGTCAGTGTGCAATCTGCTACAAAGTAATGCGATTATTACTATAGAAAGAGGACCTGAGCTACAGAATGACAGCTCTATTGTTCTATGGATAGACATAGCTAAACATGGCCTAGACCGGCAGGGTAAAAAAAAAATTAGGGAGTAAAAAAAAAAAAAAAAAAAAAAGAAAGTACATAATCAGCAAAACAGCATCTAAAGGTGCCTGTAAATCTTCACTTACTGTGTATGGGCACCAGGAATACATAGGGTCTAATGTGTATTGCAGCCTAAGAATTTAGAATTTCAGACACTTCTCCCCTATCCTTTGTCCTGTACAATAGTTCTCTTTTTAAAGGGTTACTCCGCTACCCAGCGTACGAAACATTAAGTGCTTCTGTGTTCATGCTCGCCCCGTCGTGACTTCACGCCCAGTCATGTGACGTCACGTCTCGCCCCATCAATGAAAGTCTATGGGAAGGGGGCGCGACGGCCGTCGCGCCCCCTTCCCATAGACTTTCATTGAGGGGGCAGGCCGTGACGAGGGGGCGGGGGCGTGAACACGGAAGCCCTCACACAGCGTTCGGAACTCAATGTTCCGGACACTGGGGAGCAGATTAACCCTTTAAGCAAATATCCTGCCACCTGAACCAACACTGTACATGCCCTTTAAAGTGAATGGTTCAATGCTAGTACGAGCATGTATACATCGGCATCCAATTTTTGACAGCTGACATATGTAGCGTAAGGGCAAAAAGTGATGTAAATGAGCCCCAATATAAACATGATGGCTGCTGACCCAGTCTTGCACTTTATTCATACGCATAAATAACTAATTCCTGAGCTCCTGCAGTTGCCCTACTAGACATTACACTGACGCTTCCGGTTCACTCTTCAGCAGCCATCGCATTATTGCTAAGGCAGGATTACAATGAAAGGTGACGCCCACGTACGGAACCGTACTGAAAACCGTATGAATTTACTCTCCATTGAAAACCGTATGCCAAAAGATGCATCAGGTTGTGTCCGTTTTGCCCCCTGTACGGTTTAGTCAGGTTTTTTTCCCCCGTACCCAAAACCGTAGCCTACCACAGTCTTTGGTCCGGGTGAAAAACCGTATTGAAATGTATACTTTTTTTTTTTTTTTTTTTTAACATGGGTGTCAATGGGAACCGTACAGAACTGTATGTGCGTACGGTTCCATCTGGATTTTGACTATGCACAGTTTTTTTCTTGGAATTACAATCAAACAAGTGAAACTTTATTCATAATGGAGTGAAATAAGTTAGAAATATCCGTTTTTTTCTTCAAAAACGGGTGCAACCGGACATCATTTTTCAAGCCGTATACGGATTAAAATTTGTACACACGTTTTGATAAAGTTTAGTCAGGTTTTGCGGAATCCTTTTTTTTAAATCAAAAGCCTGATATGGGAACTGAATTGCAAAAACGTGGTGTGAACCCAGCCTATCACTGTGTCACACCCTTCCCCAATAGAAGGTCATAGCTCCGTTAGCTGTCAGGGCATGCTGGGAGTTGTAGTTTGGCAACAGCTGGAGGAAGCCACTGCAAGTCTATTCACTAGGGCAGTGCTTCCCAACCAGGGTGCCTCCAGCTGTTGCAAAACTACAACTCCCAGCATGCCCAGACAGCCAGAGGCTGTCTGGGCATGCTGGGAGTTGTAGTTTTACAACAGCTGGAGGCACCCTGGTTGGGAAATACTGCGGAGAACATGACAGTCCACACTTTCTCGGCCATGTAAAACCGGCTTTAAGATGGCGGCTTACCTCTTGGTTGCTGATGGTCAATAAGGACGAGTCCAAGTTGTGGTCGAGGTCCTGTTGACAAACCTTTTGTATCTTGTGCTGGACAAACTCTTCCAAGCTCGTGAATTCAGCCTGACAGCGACCACATCTATGCACATCTTCATCTGGAATAGGAAAGATTAAATGAGGAGTCATTAACATTTCTACTATAAACTTTGTTCAATAGATTTTTTTTTGTTTGTTTGTTTGTTTGTTCTGCCTTATAAAAAGTTGACACTAGGACTGACAGGACTATTGTCAGGACTGCTGACAATAGCAGAGTCGGGAGTGTATACTCGAGGAGGGGGAGTTAGACAGAAAACGACAGAAGCTAATAACTATTGGAAGGATTAAGATTTTTTAATAGAAGTGATTTACAAATCTGTTTAACTTTCCGGAGCCAGTTGATATATATTTAAAAAAAAAAGGTTTTGCCTGGAATACCCCTTAAAGTCAATGGGCAGAGGAGATGTGCATTAATATGGAGCGGAGAATTCAAGAGGAATTACTTGAGTAAATTCCTCTTGAATTACTCCACGTGAACGCACCCCTAACTTTCTGGAGCCAGTTGATATATAAAAAAAAGTTTTTTCCCTGGATAACCCCTTTAAAAAGGTAGGTAGGTAGACTCCGGTTGGCTCATTAAAGTAAATGGATTTCAGCGCCGGTCCGGCTGGGGTACAGGAGCGCCCGATTTTCCCCTCCCCTAGCGGGATCCGGCACCGGTAGGCTGAAAACGAGGTGTGAATGCAGCCTAACAATGTTTTTGGTCCGGGTGAAAAACCGTATTGAAAAGTATCTTTTTTTTTGGTTTTGTTTTTTTTAACAGTGGAGTCAATGGGAACTGTACAGAACTGTATGTGCGTACGGTTCCATCCGGTTTCCACCATACGTTTTTTTGACTTTGCACAGTTTTTTTTTTTCTTGGAATTTCAATCAAACAAGTGAAACTTTATTTATAATAGAGTGAAAAGTTAAAAATTTATGTTTTTTTCTTAAAAAACGGATGCAACCGGACATCAACGGGAGCGCATCTGCAGCATACATCAACGGCAGTCACGAGAACGAGCTCCCTGCTGCAGCCGCGTAGCTCTGTGTGTTCGCCCTTAGCGGCGGATTTCTCGCTGTAGACGGTGCCCGCTCATAGCAGATGTACAGTGAGACGAGACTGACCGGGCATGGGGAATTTCCCCATCTGATCCTTTTGTTGCAAGAGGAAAATAAATGTTGCCAGAGAAGTCGGGACGGAGGTGTCTGGCATCGGCTTGCTGGGAGTTGTAGTTTTGCAGCTGAATTCCCCCTGGTTGGGAAACACTGCTCTAACCCCCTCCAAATTGCAGACCTCCAGCCTTTGCAAAACGACAACTCCCAGCATGCCCGGACAGCCATTGGCTGTCCGGGCATGCTGGGAGTTGTAGTTTTGCAACAACCAAGCATGCATGCATATGGGGAGACATGGCTGTGCCTGATAACACTTAGCGGGAGCAATGCCAGGCTCCATCACATACACCTCTTACTTGTTAAGATGGCATATAGGTTAGGGAACTACCACATACCTATAGCGCCCCCACCAGACTATATATCGTTTTTATCATAGACTTTATAATTGCTTCTTATACACAATATCTGTCAGTTTTCTTGTGGTCATCCACACAACCCCGTTCTGACCGTGGGCACATCCTGTGCGCTGCCTCTTCCTCCTGACTGGATCGCTCCATCAGGAGAGGGGGGCGCTGCCGGTATGACAGCTCTATTGTGCTGCGGGGGCCTAGATAGGCAGGTTAATACCCCTGACAATAACAGAGGATAATGGGATCACCCTGCTGATAACATTCAGTCGGCTATGATAAACAGGAACAAGCAGCGTATTGCAGAGTTTCCCAACCAGGGTGCCGTTGGCTGTCCGAACATGCTGGGAGTTGTAGTTCTGCAACAGCTGTAGGGACACCGCTACCTAACTGATCACTATACAGGAGTGTGACAGTGGATTTTTGTTTTGTAACTCTAACACACAATACATACATGTAGTGCTGTCATATATATAGTATCTTATATATTATACATGTAGTGTTGTCATATATATAGTATCTTATATATTATACATGTAGTGTTGTCATATATATAGTATATTCTATATTATACATGTAGTGCTGTCATATATATAGTATATTATATATTATACATGTAGTGCTGTCATATATAGTATATTATATATTATACATGTAGTGCTGTCATATATATAGTATATTATATATTATACATGTAGTGCTGTCATATATATAGTATATTCTATATTATACATGTAGTGCTGTCATATATATAGTATATTATATATTATACATGTAGTGCTGTCATATATATAGTATATTATATATTATACATGTAGTGCTGTCATATATAGTATATTATATATTATACATGTAGTGCTGTCATATATATATATAGTATCTTATATATTATACATGTAGTGTTGTCATATATATAGTATATTATATATTATACATGTAGTGCTGTCATATATATATAGTATCTTATATATTATACATGTAGTGTTGTCATATATATAGTATCTTATATATTATACATGTAGTGTTGTCATATATATAGTATCTTATATATTATACATGTAGTGCTGTCATATATATATAGTATCTTATATATTATAACATGTAGTGCTGTCATATATATATAGTATCTTATATATTATACATGTAGTGCTGTCATATATAGTATATTATACATGTAGTGCAGTCATATATATAGTATCTTATATATTATACATGTAGTGCTGTCATATATATAGTATATTATATATTATACATGTAGTGCTGTCTTATATATATATAGTACATTATATATTATACATGTAGTGCTGTCATATATATAGTATATTATATATTATACATGTAGTGCTGTCATATATATAGTATATTATATATTATACATGTAGTGCTGTCATATATATAGTATCTTATATATTATACATGTAGTGCAGTCATATATATAGTATCTTATATATTATACATGTAGTGCTGTCATATATATAGTATATTATATATTATACATGTAGTGCTGTCATATATATATATATATATATGTATATATTATACATGTAGTGCTGTCATATATATAGTATCTTATATATTATACATGTAGTGCTGTCATATTATATAGTATCTTATATATTATACATGTAGTGTT
>NC_079196.1:209738338-209845838 GCF_029499605.1 Hyla sarda
TAATATACTATATATATGACAGCACTACATGTATAATATATAATATACTATATATATGACAGCACTACATGTATAATACTATATATGACAGCACTACATGTATAATATACTATATATATGACAGCACTACGTGTATAATATACGATATATATATGACAGCACTACATGTATAATATATAATATACTATATATATGACAGCACTACATGTATAATATATAATATACTAATATATATATATATATATATATATATGACAGCACTACATGTATAATATATAATATACTATATATATGACAGCACTACATGTATAATATATAATATACTATATATATGACTGCACTACATGTATAATATATAATATACTAATATATATATATATATATATATATATATATGACAGCACTACATGTATAATATATAATATACTATATATATGACTGCACTGCATGTATAATATATAAGATACTATATATATGACAGCACTACGTGTATAATATATAATATAATATATATGACAGCACTACATGTATAATATACTATATATATATGACAGCACTACATGTATAATATATAATATACTATATATATGACTGCACTGCATGTATAATATATAAGATACTATATATATGACAGCACTACATGTATAATATATAATATACTATATATATGACTGCACTACATGTATAATATATAAGATACTATATATATGACAGCACTACATGTATAATATATAATATACTATATATGACAGCACTACATGTATAATATATAATATACTAATATATATATATAAATATATATATAGTATATTATATATTATACATGTAGTGCTGTCATATATATATATTAGTATATTCTATATTATACATGTAGTGCTGTCATATATATAGTATATTATATATTATACATGTAGTGCTGTCATATATATAGTATATTATGTGCACCCGTGTATTAGGCTGTTGTGCCGGCTATCTTTCTTTTTTTCTTGTGTGTACAATTCAGGGGGTAATGGCACCCTGTTTAGCTGTGCACCCCTCCCCCTTTCTCACAGGTGGAGTTTTAAATGGATCCAGCATGTCACCCAGTCAGAGGCTATATGCCCAGCAGAGGTGAGTGGATAGTTGAGTGTTAGGCTCAGAATTTGTGCTAGGTTCCCATCCTATATGAGGCCACCTCCCCGTGGTGGATGGGGGACACGTTTTGATCAAAAAGTGCGCTAAGAGCCTCAATTTTTTTGACCAATGTGTGCTGCTGCAATCCTCTTTTTTTGTATATATAGTATATTATATATTATACATGTAGTGCTGTCATATATATAGTATATTTTATATTATACATGTAGTGCTGTCATATATATAGTATATTTTATATTATACATGTAGCGTTGTCATATATATAGTATATTATACATGTAGTGCAGTCATATATATAGTGCAGTCATATATATAGTATATTATATATTATACATGTAGTGCTGTCATATATATATATATATATATAGTATATTATATATTATACATGTAGTGCTGTCATATATATAGTATATTATATATTATACATGTAGTGCTGTCATATATATAGTATATTATATATTATACATGTAGTGCTGTCATATATATAGTATATTATATATTATACATGTAGTGCTGTCATATATATAGTATATTTTATATTATACATGTAGTGCTGTCATATATATAGTATATTTTATATTATACATGTAGCGTTGTCATATATATAGTATATTATACATGTAGTGCAGTCATATATATAGTGCAGTCATATATATAGTATATTATATATTATACATGTAGTGCTGTCATATATATAGTATATTATACATGTAGTGCTGTCATATATATAGTATATTATATATTACACATGTAGTGCAGTCATATATATAGTATATTATATATTACACATGTAGTGCAGTCATATATAGTATATATTATACATGTAGTGCAGTCATATATAGTATATATTATACATGTAGTGCAGTCATATATAGTATATATTATACATGTAGTGCAGTCAGTCATATATAGTATATATTATACATGTAGTGCAGTCATATATAGTATATATTATACATGTAGTGCAGTCATATATAGTATATATTATACATGTAGTGCAGTCATATATAGTATATATTATACATGTAGTGCAGTCATATATAGTATATATTATACATGTAGTGCAGTCATATATAGTATATATTACATGTAGTGCTGTCATATATATAGTATATATATTATACATGTAGTGCTGTCATATATATAGTATATTTATACATGTAGTGCTGTCATATATATAGTATCTTATATATTATACATGTAGTGCTGTCATATATATAGTATATTATATATTATACACGTAGTGCTGTCATATATATAGTATATTATATATTATACATGTAGTGCTGTCATATATATAGTATATTATACATGTAGTGCTGTCATATATATATATATAGATATATATATGACAGCACTACATGTATAATATATAATATATATATACATATATATACATATATATATATATATATATATATATATATATATGACAGCACTACATGTATAATATATAGATACTATATATATGACTGCACTACATGTATAATATATAATATACTATATATATGACAGCACTACATGTATAATATATAAGATACTATATATATGACTGCACTACATGTATAATATATAATATACTATATATATGACAGCACTACATGTATAATATATACATATATATATATATATATATATATATATATATATATATATAATATGACAGCACTACATGTATAATATATAAGATACTATATATATGACAGCACTACATGTATAATATATACATATATATATATATATATATGACAGCACTACATGTATAATATATAATATACTATATATATGACAGCACTACATGTATAATATATAAGATACTATATATATGACTGCACTACATATATAATATATAAGATACTATATATATATGACTGCACTACATGTATAATTTATAAGATACTATATATATATGACAGCACTACATGTATAATTTATAATATACTATATATATGATGGCACTACATGTATAATATATAAGATACTATATATATGACTGCACTACATGTATAATATATAAGATACTATATATATGACTGCACTACATGTATAATATATAAGATACTATATATATGACAGCACTACATGTATAATATATAATATACTATATATATGACAGCACTACATGTATAATATATAATATACTATATATATGACAGCACTACATGTATAATATATAATGTACTATATATATATATAAGACAGCACTACATGTATAATATATAATATACTATATATATATAAGACAGCACTACATGTATAATATACTATATATATGACAGCACTACATGTATAATATATAATATACTATATATATGACTGCACTATATATATGACTGCACTACATGTATAATATATACTATATATGACAGCACTACATGTATAATATACTATATATATGACAGCACTACATGTATAATATATAAGATACTATATATATGACAGCACTACGTGTATAATATACGATATATATATGACAGCACTACATGTATAATATATAATATACTATATATATGACAGCACTACATGTATAATATATAATATACTAATATATATATATATATATATATGACAGCACTACATGTATAATATATAATATACTATATATATGACTGCACTACATGTATAATATATAATATACTAATATATATATATATATATATATATATATATATATATATATATATATATATATGACAGCACTACATGTATAATATATAATATACTATATATATGACTGCACTGCATGTATAATATATAAGATACTATATATATGACAGCACTACGTGTATAATATATAATATAATATATATGACAGCACTACATGTATAATATACTATATATATATGACAGCACTACATGTATAATATACTATATATATGACTGCACTGCATGTATAATATATAAGATACTATATATATGACAGCACTACATGTATAATATATAAGATACTATATATATGACAGCACTACATGTATAATATATAAGATACTATATATATGACTGCACTACATGTATAATATATAATATACTATATATATGACAGCACTACATGTATAATATATACATATATATATATATATATATGACAGCACTACATGTATAATATATAAGATACTATATATATGACAGCACTACATGTATAATATACTATATATATATATATGACAGCACTACATGTATAATATATAAGATACTATATATATATGACAGCACTACATGTATAATATATAATATACTATATATATGACTGCACTACATGTATAATATATAAGATACTATATATATGACAGCACTACATGTATAATATATAAGATACTATATATATGACAGCACTACATGTATAATATATAATATACTATATATATGACTGCACTACATGTATAATATATAATATACTAATATATATATATATATATATATATATATATATATATATATATATATGACAGCACTACATGTATAATATATAATATACTATATATATATATATATATAAATATATATATAGTATATTATATATTATACATGTAGTGCTGTCATATATATATATTAGTATATTCTATATTATACATGTAGTGCTGTCATATATATAGTATATTATATATTATACATGTAGTGCTGTCATATATATAGTATATTTTATATTATACATGTAGCGTTGTCATATATATAGTATATTATACATGTAGTGCAGTCATATATATAGTGCAGTCATATATATAGTATATTATATATTATACATGTAGTGCTGTCATATATATAGTATATTATATATTATACATGTAGTGCTGTCATATATATATAGTATATTATATATTATACATGTAGTGCTGTCATATATATATAGTATATTATACATGTAGTGCTGTCATATATATAGTATATTATATATTACACATGTAGTGCAGTCATATATAGTATATATTATACATGTAGTGCAGTCATATATAGTATATATTATACATGTAGTGCAGTCATATATAGTATATATTATACATGTAGTGCAGTCATATATAGTATATATTATACATGTAGTGCAGTCATATATAGTATATATTATACATGTAGTGCAGTCATATATAGTATATATTATACATGTAGTGCAGTCATATATAGTATATATTATACATGTAGTGCAGTCATATATAGTATATATTATACATGTAGTGCAGTCATATATAGTATATATTATACATGTAGTGCAGTCATATATAGTATATATTATACATGTAGTGCAGTCATATATAGTATATATTATACATGTAGTGCAGTCATATATAGTATATATTATACATGTAGTGCAGTCATATATAGTATATATTATACATGTAGTGCAGTCATATATAGTATATATTATACATGTAGTGCAGTCATATATAGTATATATTATACATGTAGTGCAGTCATATATAGTATATATTATACATGTAGTGCAGTCATATATAGTATATATTATACATGTAGTGCAGTCATATATAGTATTATACATGTAGTGCTGTCATATATAGTATATAGTATATATTATACATGTAGTGCTGTCATATATAGTATATAGTATATATTATATATGACAGCACTACATGTATAGTATATATTATACATGTAGTGCTGTCATATATAGTATATATTATACATTTAGTGCTGTCATATATAGTATATATTATACATGTAGTGCAGTCATATATAGTATTATACATGTAGTGCTGTCATATATATAGTATATTATACATGTAGTGCTGTCATATATATAGTATATTATATATTATACATGTAGTGCTGTCATATATATAGTATCTTATATATTATACATGTAGTGCTGTCATATATATATAGTATATTATATACTATACATGTAGTGCTGTCATATATATAGTATATTATATATTATACATGTAGTGTTGTCATATATATAGTATATTATACATGTAGTGCTGTCATATATAGTATATATTATACATGTAGTGCTGTCATATATAGTATATATTATACATGTAGTGGTGTCATATATAGTATATATTATACATGTAGTGGTGTCATATATAGTATATATTATACATGTAGTGCTGTCATATATAGTATATATTATACATGTAGTGCTGTCATATATAGTATATATTATACATGTAGTGCAGTCATATATAGTATTATACATGTAGTGCTGTCATATATATAGTATATTATACATGTAGTGCTGTCATATATATAGTATATTATATACTATACATGTAGTGCTGTCATATATATAGTATCTTATATATTATACATGTAGTGCTGTCATATATATAGTATATTATATATTATACATGTAGTGCTGTCATATATATAGTATATTATATATTATACATGTAGTGCTGTCATATATAGTATATATTATACATGTAGTGCTGTCATATATAGTATATATTATACATGTAGTGCTGTCATATATAGTATATATTATACATGTAGTGCAGTCATATATAGTATTATACATGTAGTGCAGTCATATATAGTATATATTATACATGTAGTGCTGTCATATATATAGTATATTATACATGTAGTGCTGTCATATGTATAGTATATTATATATTATACATGTAGTGCTGTCATATATATAGTATATTATACATGTAGTGCTGTCATATATATAGTATATTATATATTATACATGTAGTGCTGTCATATATATAGTATATTATATATTATACATGTAGTGCTGTCATATATATAGTATATTATACATGTAGTGCTGTCATATATATAGTATATTATATATTATACATGTAGTGCTGTCATATAGTATATTATATATTATACATGTAGTGCTGTCATATATATAGTATATTATATATTATACATGTAGTGCTGTCATATATAGTATATATTATACATGTAGTGCTGTCATATATAGTATATATTATACATGTAGTGCTGTCATATATAGTATATATTATACATGTAGTGCAGTCATATATAGTATATATTATACATGTAGTGCTGTCATATATAGTATATATTATATATTATACATGTAGTGCTGTCATATATAGTATATATTATACATGTAGTGCTGTCATATATAGTATATATTATACATGTAGTGCAGTCATATATAGTATATATTATACATGTAGTGCTGTCATATATAGTATATATTATACATGTAGTGCTGTCATATATAGTATATATTATACATGTAGTGCTGTCATATATAGTATATATTATACATGTAGTGCAGTCATATATAGTATATATTATACATGTAGTGCTGTCATATATAGTATATATTATACATGTAGTGCAGTCATATATAGTATATATTATATATTATACATGTAGTGCTGTCATATATAGTATATATTATACATGTAGTGCTGTCATATATAGTATATATTATACATGTAGTGCAGTCATATATAGTATATATTATACATGTAGTGCTGTCATATATAGTATTATACATGTAGTGCTGTCATATATAGTATATATTATACATGTAGTGCAGTCATATATAGTATATATTATACATGTAGTGCTGTCATATATAGTATATATTATACATGTAGTGCTGTCATATATAGTATATATTATACATGTAGTGCAGTCATATATAGTATATATTATACATGTAGTGCTGTCATATATAGTATATATTATACATGTAGTGCTGTCATATATAGTAAATATTATACATGTAGTGCTGTCATATATAGTATATATTATACATGTAGTGCAGTCATATATAGTATATATTATACATGTAGTGCTGTCATATATAGTATATATTATACATGTAGTGCAGTCATATATAGTATATATTATATATTATACATGTAGTGCTGTCATATATAGTATATATTATACATGTAGTGCTGTCATATATAGTATTATACATGTAGTGCTGTCATATATAGTATATATTATACATGTAGTGCAGTCATATATAGTATATATTATACATGTAGTGCTGTCATATATAGTATATATTATACATGTAGTGCTGTCATATATAGTATATATTATACATGTAGTGCAGTCATATATAGTATATATTATACATGTAGTGCTGTCATATATAGTATATATTATACATGTAGTGCTGTCATATATAGTATATATTATACATGTAGTGCTGTCATACATGGTATGTTATAGAGCTGCTATATACACATGTAGTTCTGTCACATAGGATTACATGACAGCTACACACGTATATTCTAAAATATGCCATGTGACCGCACTACATATACTGTACAACCATAACATACAGTATATAACAGCATCATACAGTGTAACAGTTTATAAGTATGCGGTCACACAAGAGGACAACACTACACATACCTATAACAGCTGAGGTTGTAGGTATGTGTGTGTATACAGCAGCGCCACACGTGTACATTACACACCGTATACAGCAGCGCCACACATGTACATTACACACCGTATACAGCAGCGCCACACGTGTACATTACACACCGTATACAGCAGCGCCACACGTGTACATTACACACCGTATACAGCAGCGCCACACGTGTACATTACACACCGTATACAGCAGCGCCACACGTGTACATTACACACCGTATACAGCAGCGCCACACGTGTACATTACACACCGTATACAGCAGCGCCACACGTGTACATTACACACCGTATACAGCAGCGCCACACGTGTACATTACACACCGTATACAGCAGCGCCACACGTGTACATTACACACCGTATACAGCAGCACCACATATATAACAGTATATACCAGCACCACGTATATAACAGTATAAAGCAGATTTACGTTTGTGTATATAATATACAGTATCTCGCAGTACAGCACATGTATATAACATGTATACAGCAGTGGGGGTTCACCATGTACTTGTCCCTCTCCCGCACAGTATATAGTAGCGCACACACACATATACACACACACCAGCCTCCCCCTCCCATACACACGTGCTCTTGTTGTGACACTCAGGGGAGCAGTAGTCGGCGGGCACTGAGGGGCTCCGGGTGTCGCTCACCTTCCTCCTTGAAGTGGGTGATAATGGGCACCACGGGCAGGCAGGGGATGACCAGACCGCCGGGCACAGCCACAGAGTCTCCCGCCCCCGGCTCCAGCTCCGAGCTCATCCCCGCCTGGACTTCTCCTCCTCTGTCGCAACGAACGATCGCACAGCGGCTTCAACACAACACAAAATGGCGACTTTACGACCGTGTCGTCATAACAACGGAGCGAACGACGGGCACGTACGGGAGAGGGCCGATAAGCGAGCGTGACGGCGCGACGCACAGGACGTAGGGCGGCCATGCTGGATAAGGGCAGAATGCCAGTAGTGTAATCTCCTCATCTAAAGCCATTATATCTCACCTTCTTCTCTATACACCTCGTATTTCTGTTCATTGACAATTCTTTAATCTCTGCTTGCAACCATTGAATGGAAGCAGGTCAATGTTTTCCTACCAGGGTGCCTCCAGCTGTTGCCAAACTACAACTCCCAGCATGCCCGGACAGCCAAAGGCTGTCCGGGCATACTGGGAGTTATAGTTTGGCAACAATTTGAGCCACCCTGGTTGGGATACACTGATTTATGTAATAAAAATCCTCTTTATTTATATATCACCAAAGTATTCTGCAGCGCTGTACATCATCACACAGATCGGTCCCTGTCCCCATTGCTGCTCACAATCTACAAGTTCCCTAATTTTTCTCAGATTTAGTCCCTTTTTTTTTTTTTTTTTTTTTTTTTTTAAATAGTGACTTTTGCATTTTTATTTGGCGTTTTGCCCCTGTGGATTGTTTTTTTTAAATTATTATTACAAGTCATGTGACCTGTTTAGCCACTGAGCCTAAAAACACTTCTATGGGTAGGGTCACACGAGATGTATTTTGCTGCGTATTTGCTGCTGCGTATTTCCCTAACCATTGTTGTCAAAGGGGAGCTAAATCAGCTGCTGAAAATACGCAGCAATCTTTTTTTTTATTTATTTTTTTTTATACAAAAATAGTGGGTTTATAGTATAGGCATTTTATTTCCTCTAAATAGTCTATGGCTTTATTCACATGACTGAATATCTGAGCGGAATCTGCCAGAAAAAAATCTGCTGCATCTTGCGCTTGCCGGAATTTCCACAGTGGAAACATCTGCCGCGGAAATCCAGATTCAGGTGTCCGGAGAAAGAATAGACATGTTAATTCTTCATGTGGAAGAAATGCACTGCTGTCTATGGAGATGGCGCATTTCCGAGCAGTCTTAGCACCGGCATGTTCTGTCGATGCCCACTGTTTGCCACCTGAAATAATCCAGCCAGATATTCCATGAAAATTCTGCCGTGTGAACATGGCCTATGCTAGGAAATACACCAAAATTTCCATAAAAACTCTGAGTCAATTTTTTCTGTAACCAACAGAATTTCCATTTCCGCGCCAGATGTTTCCAGTGCAGAAATGTTGCCGTGTGCATGGTGCAGCAGAAACCTATTGAAAACAATGGGACTCTGCTGCAAGAGAATTTCCCAGCGGAATTTTCGCCATGTGAACATAGCCTAAGGCTGTCTTCCGCAAGGATATTCCGTTCAAAGGGACATTCTGTTCAAAGGGATTCCGCAGTCCCACTCACACGGTAGACTTTTCGCTTTGGGAATTCTGCATTCCGGATGCAAAAACATTGGACATGTCTTTAAATTTTGCAGGATTCTGCAGCGGAATCCCATTAAATTAATAGGGCTTTTAATTTTGGCAGAATTCTGTGTTTTGAGCACTCCAAAATCATCCCCCAACCCCACCCCACCCCCAAAAGCACATTTGACTCCATCCTGTGCAGCTTTGGTAAAAAAATGTTTAAAAAACTTAGCCGAAAAATGTGCAAGCTCTGTAAATACGATGAGAAATTCCCACTTTTAGGGTACGGTCCCACGTGGTGCTTATGCAGTGTATTTCACGCTGCGCAAATTCTGCTGCCGCCGGGTAACCCTCTGTGTATGCTGAGGGTGAAATACGCTGTGTAAGGGGTCCATGGGACCGTACCCTAAACCTGACCTAGATCTAAGCTATGGATGGAGAACATGCGCTTTATTGATTAATTTGGCTCAAGCACACATGACATACTATGCCAAGAAAAATAACTTTATTTACACATACACTCACACGTGACCCCAATGCTACAATGTGAGGACCTGAAGAGGACGTTGTGAGGTCGGTGGTAGAGAAGCCATTGTTCTCCTCATGGTATCGGCCTCTCCTGTGTCCTCCTCCGGGTCATGATAAATAAGTAACGCTCATAGATAATGTATCCACTCCGCTCTGTCATATGTTCTGCGTCCCTTGTGACTCCGCCATGTGATACCCGCTGTCCTCCCTGATGTTTACCTGTGTCACCTGGTTGCCATGATCTGTCCCCCTCCCTCTTGGGTTGCTATGGAAACATCTCATGGTAGGATCCTGACGTTACCTACAGAGCATCAGTCATGGCCTCTCGTAAGAGACGCTCCTCCACACCAGGTCTTCCCCACGTCTCAGCCCTGACCGTGCTCCTTGAAGCCCAGCATATGGTTCGTGCCAGCTGACCGCCTTCCTTTATAATGGCGACCACTGTGTAATATCACACAGATATCTGCTGCACACACTTTTCCCCATGATCTTAACATTGTATAATAGGTAAAGGAGTTGAATATAACTTAACTTTATGTCTTTTCTGCAGAAGTCGATCGTCCATAGGCTCATCTATATAGCAAGAATATCTCCAGAGCAAGCGCACTGCAGGGATATACCAGGTAACTGCACTGTATGAATAGTGTCAATGTGGCGTCTTACGCTCCTGACCTCTTCCTCTTGTAGCTGGATCCAGGGAGTAGCCATCTTTAGCCGCTAGGGACCTCTCACTTTGTCATTGGGTCACCCAGGCTTCCTAGACTAACCCCTTGTATTCGTGATGCCAGGGTGTGGTTTAGCCTATAACCACCCGAAGGTATACCGCTGGATCCTGGGCTAGGCATGTGGGCAATAAAGACTCTGATGCCAAGTTACGGACAACGGTAGCTTTACTGAGGTTAGACAGGTGGAAAAGTCTATACAGTTCAGCCAGGGCCCAAGGAGGTGACCAGTGACGCAGAGACCTTAAGGGCTTGCGGGGACTTGTAGTAGGACTGGACAATTGAATGCAGACCACACTGACTTGACAGGGACTGACTTGACTTGACTCATAAAGCTGTGACCTTAGCTTACTTGCAGGACTTTAGAATCGCAATGCGCATGTGCAAAGTTAAAAACCATATAGGGAAAACCGTATTGAACTGTAGACACATACAGTTCACTAGGGATCTCATTGACTTCCATGTTACGGTTACAATACGTTTTTTTAACCCGGACCAAAAACTATGGTAGAGCATGGTTTTGAGTACGGGGGAAAAAAAACAAAAAAACGTATTACAAACAAACCAGATGCATCAGGTTGTATACAGTTTCCAATGCATTGTCTATGGATACGGTTTCCAATACGGTTGCAAATATGAAACTGTACACGGAAACCGTGGGGACAAACCGTGATGTGAACCCACCCTTAGCGTGGGTTTTCTCTGGTTTCCTTCTACACATACTGATAGGTAAATTTAGATTGTAGGCTCCATCAGGGACAGGGATTGATTTGCGTGATGACAAGCTTTGTACTGCACTGCAGAATATGTTGGTGCTATATAAATAAAGGAATTACTATATTTAATATTATTATCCACAGGATAAGGGATAAGTGTCTGATTGTTGGGGCCCAATTGCTGGGACACCCTGTCATCTTGAAAACAGGACTCCTAGAGCTCCCAACCAATTGGTGTGGCAGTACACATACTTAACCCTTAGAGGACACGTGACATACATGTTGCTGTGCCCTGGTACTTAGCACACAGCTACGTACATGATCCCGACATGGTGATCGTAACCTGCCAGCTGCTGTTCTCAGTAGCCAGGACCTCATGGATGATGGCGGACAACAGCAAACACGTTGATGGCCGCCATTAACCCTTCAGATACCGTGATCATGCTGTGTCTGTGAAGCACTCTTTCCTTCCCTAGAAGCAATGCCAATGGACCATGCCACTGTGTACCTTTGAATCAAATCAGGGACAATATGGGCCCAAATCAGGCTAGGCTGCCATATTACTATACATAACACTTCTCTCGGACTGAAAAGTGCTGCAAACCAGGATTCTCAGTCCGAGCCAAAACTTGTATGTGCTCGGAAAATGATGCGAATGTAGCCACTCGCTGACTATGCTCAGACCAGTCAAATGAATAAGGCCAGTGCTTGTCCGAGAATGGATACATCGGCAGTTTTCCGACATATTTGTGCCTCAGAGGCACAAATCGTGATGTGAACCTGGCCTTAGTGTGAAGTCGAGGATTACTTTTTACATCCCAGCGCTCCATTGAAGAATTTGTATTGTGACATAGCACCTTACATTACCCTATAATAATACTTTTCATATAAAGAATGTAATATAATTATATATTTGTTATTCCCTGCACACAGACCATTATGAACGACTATTTAATCGGCTGATAAAATCAAACCTTGGAGAATCCATCTCAGGATTACTTCTGCTCTATCCCAGCTGTGTGATCCATATGATTGAGGTAGATGCTGTATATTGGAAAAGTACTGCTGAAATTGTCATTAATGGATACTTCTACTTCTAATGCTTTTGCTGGATTACACTCGGAAATTCTGCCATGTGAACATGGCCTATAGGGGATCCTCCAGGTATATAAATTATTCATATTTTGCTTGGGATGCTATAAAAATAATTTAAAAAAAAAGGTATACTTACCTACCTGGGTCCCCCACAGCTCCTGCTGTGTCCTCATCCAGTCCCCTTTTCATCGCTTTGATTCCTATTTCCAAAATTGATTCAACTCAGCCGTGATAGCCCATGTAGCCCATTACTGACTCAGACAGGGCACCACTGCAGCCTGTTGCTACTGAGACCAATCCTTTTTGGAAGAAGAAAGCAAAGCAATGAGCAGGGAATCAGATGACATCACAGCGGGAGCTGCAGGGGACTCAGGTAGATTGAGTATGCCTTTTCTTATTTTTAAAGCAAACCCAAAGAAAAAAAAATTATATAACTGGACAACCCTTTCAACTGGCTACAGTGCCACTGTACAGGGGAAGACAGTAAAGGGGATGCAGTGCTACACCAGTGCTGTCGCCCCTTCATTTTTAAGATCTTGTAGGCCCCACAACAGGTCAGACCCCCACTGATCGTAAAGTGATAGCACATCCTAGTAATATTATCTCTCAGAAGTAGGAATGCCGGCACTAACGTGTCCAGTACGTACGTAGGAGAGAGTTGACTCACAGAGTAGTGCCCAATTGTCCAGAATGTGCGTGCTTCAGGTCAGAGAATAGTTTTGCCGGTAAGTCAAACATAATTGAATGAAGTCCTCAAAGCACACGTCATAGGTCCAACCCAACTTTGCTGTTAACAAAGTTGGGTTGGACCTATGACGTGTGCTGCGAGAACTTCATTCCTTTATGTTTGACTATCCTAGTAATAAGCCATCATGTGGAGAGAAGAACACCATCACCTTAATATAAATAAGATTTTTTTTTCCCACACAGTCCTAATAGTTAACAGTGAATGTACAATAGATGGTTATTAGACAAGACTGAAGCTCCAACCCTTAGTATATAGCTGGATTGTCACCTCTTCTATCTCATTCATTGTTGGCTCAGACATCAGCTCCAATACATTATTATAAAGTGTACCTGTTGTCAACAAAAACTTTTTATATAATGTAGATAATAACATTATTTGTATATTTGTAATATACATTGGTTAAAAAATTTGTATATTTTTGGGTGAAACATGCTGTCTCTGCAGCTATTGCCTGTGTGTCTCTGAGGAGTCCAAATACAGGAAGTGAGGGCAGGACAAGCCGTGCAGGCTCCTGACTTGTCAATCATCCTGGAGCCCATAACATGTCACAGAGCCTCACTGCACAGAGCCCTGCTTGTCCTCAGTGTACAGGGCCCTGCTTGTCCTCAGTGTACAGAGCCCTGCTTGTCCTCAGTGTACAGAGCCCTGCTTGTCCTCATTGTACAGAGCCCTGCTTGTCCTCAATGTACAAAGCCTTGCTTGTCCTCAGTGTACAGAGCCCTGCTTGTCCTCAGTGCAAAGAGCCCTGCTTGTCCTCAGTGTACAGAGCCATGCTTGTCCTCAGTGTACAGAGCCCTGCTTGTCCTCAGTGTAAAGAGCCCTGCTTGTCCTCAGGATACAGAGCCTTGCTTGTCCTCAGTGTACAGAGCCCTGCTTGTCCTCAATGTACAGAGCCCTGCTTGTCTTCAGTGCACAGAGCACTGCTTGTCCTCTGTGTACAGAGTCCTGCTTGTCCCCAGTGCACAGTGCCCTGCTTGTGCTCAGTGCACAGAGCCCTGCTTGTCCTCAGTGTACAGAGCCCTTCTTGTCCTCAGTGCACAGAGCCCTGCTTGTCCTCATAGTACAGAGCCCTGCTTGTCCTCAGTGTACAGAGCCCTGCTTGTCCTCAGTGTACAGAGCCCTGCTTGTCCTCAGGGTACAGAGCCCTGCTTGTCCACAGTGTGCAGAGCCCTGCTTGTCCTCAATGTGCAGAGCCCTGCTTGTCTTCAGTGCACAGAGCCCTGCTTGTCTTCAGTGCACAGAGCCCTGCTTGTCCTCAGTGTACATAGCCCTGCTTGCCCTCAGTGTACAGAGCCCTACTTGTCCTCAGTGTAGAGATCCCTGCCTGTCCTCAGTGTAGAGAGCCCTGCCTGTCCTCAGTGTACAGAGCCCTGCTTGTCCTCGGTGTACAGAGCCCTGCTTGTCCTCGGTGTACAGAGCCCTGCTTGTCCCCAGTGCACAGAGCCCTGCTTGACCTCAGTGTACAGAGGCCTGCTTGTCCTCAGTGTACAGAGCCCTGCTTGTCCTCAATGTACAGAGCCCAGCTTGTCCTCAGTGTACAGAGCCCTGCTTGTCCTCAGTGCAAAGAGCCCTGCTTGTCCTCAGTGTACAGAGCCCTGCTTGTCTTCAGTGCACAGAGCCCTGCTTGTCCTCAGTGTACAGAGCCCTGCTTGTCCTCAGTATACAGAGCCCTGCTTGCCCTGAGTGTACAGAGTCCTGCTTGTCCCCCAGTGCACAGAGCCCTGCTTGTGCTCAGTGCACAGAGCCCTGCTTGTGCTCAGTGCACAGAGCCCTGCTTGTCCTCAGTGTACAGAGCCCTTCTTGTCCTCAGTGCACAGAGCCCTGCATGTCCTCAGTTTACAAAGCCCTGCTTGTCCTCATAGTACAGAGCCCTGCTTGTCAACCCTCACTTCCTGTATTTGGACTCCTCATAGAGTCACACAGGCTGCAGGGACAAAAATATACACATTTAACCAATGTATATTAAAAATATTATTATAAAAATCTCCCTTAGTGGACACCTCCCAATGGTGGACAGTTTTTAATTCCCCGGCAGAGTCCTTAATGTACTTGCACCCTCCGAATAGGGGACATTCCCAATAGCGGATGCGGACACACCCAATTGGGGACAAAATACTCCCAGTAGGGGACAAAACACTCCCAATAGGGAACAACCAGGCTTATGTGCTGACGCTACCTTGTACACAGGGTCGCTGTCAGTGGGTACAGCCAATAACCTAATAAGGGGCCCAGGCCCCCACTGCAGCCCCCTGCAGCAGCCCCAGCACAGAAGTAGAAGACCTCAGTGGTCTCATGCTTCTGTACATCCGCCGGCCACATCATTCACCCCATCCTTCCCTGATCCCCCCATGCCACTTTATTCCCCCTGTGTCAAATCATTCCCCCCCCACCTTTTTACCCCCTGTGAAACATAATTTCCTCTTGATTCCCCCTATATCCCACTTTTCCACTTCATAAAGAGGGAGTGACGAATTTACACAGAGGGTAATAACACTCTGGAGTGAGTACAGGACAGTATTCAGACATTTAGAAAGATTTTTGAGCCTTTTTTTTCCCAGTAGGGGACATTTCTCAATAGTGGACACTTTTTTATTCCCCGTGAGTGTCCACTATTGGGAGATTCTTCTTTAATGGTATTATCTACATTATATAAAAAGTTTTTGTTGACGACAGGTACACTTTAAGAACACCCATTAATTTAGCTCTTCACCTTGAAGTGTGTGTCGCTTCCTATATGTGAATGCTTCTCTTGTTCGCTGCCTCCACAGGCTTCTTCTGAAATACTGACTGGGATAAATCAAGATCTCGTCCAGATTCAGAATAAGGGGGAGAGGTATGTCTTCTTTATTCTGCCAGTTCTAGAATGAATGTGTTGTACTTTGGTTGAAGTGATGATGTGTAAAGTGCCTGTGGGGTATGCTGTCTGAGTCCTCACATAACATCCTTGTTTTCTAGCTCACTTCTTCAGGACGTCAGGATTCTTGTCGTCTCCCACAATATCCCAAGCAGGCTCTTTCCTCAATGGTATTTTCGCATTGTGAGATTGCCCACAATGTACTTGGATGACTTTGGGCATGGGCAGTCAGTGGAGACCATAGTGGAAGAATGTCTCACCCTCATGATGAAGTTAGGAATGTTCTTGTCTCAGATACTTGAGGTAAGATTCTGCCGAATATTGGAATGTTGGCTGTAACATTAAAGGGGTATTCCGGTATCAGAAAATTCAATTTAAATAAAAATTATAACCCCAAGATATATAACTTACTATTACAGGGTTGTCACAAATTGTCCTGGCTTTAGCATGTTTTTTCTTGAAATACCTCTGAAAGGGAAGTTGTGTAGACCTGTTATTGTCAATGTGATGTTGCCTCATCAGTTCCCTCTTCTGACACGAAGTTGTGTAATCGTCACACTGTCAGTGTGGTGTGGTCTCAGTTACTCCCCAGCAACTCCAAGTCCTGTCATTGTCAATGTGATGTTGTTTCCAACTCCCTGGCTTCCCCTTCTCTCCAGAATGGGAGTTATGTAGTTCTCTCATTGTCATTGTGGTGTTGTCTCAGCAGCTCCCAACTCCTCCTTTTCTCTTGACGTTGTGTAGTCCTCTCATTGTCAGTGTAGCGTCAGGTCCTCTGCTCCTCCTTATCTCCTGACAGGAAGTTGTGTAGTTCCATTATTATCAGTGTGTTGTTGTCTCAGAAGCTCCCCGGCTCCTCCTTCTCTTCTAACAGAAAGTTGTGTAGTCATCTAATTTTTAGTGTGGTGTTGTCTCCATCCTCCTCAGCTGTCACAGGAGGTGTGGTTGGATCTTGTCTCTAAACTCAAGCCCCGCCCTGAGTAATTTCATCACCTCTGCTTTTATTTTCTCATTGTACTTAGTTTCATTCTATTTTCTTTATATGATCTTTAAATTATGTGTTCAGAGATATGTTTTAGAGAAGCTCTATAAACCATGGGAACCTATCAACAGGAGATTCATTGATGTCTATGAGAGAGTTTTGTGGGCATGCTCCATGACTTGTGCAGCGCCCAAAGACTATAGATCGTAATATATTGGATACCAAAGTTTTCAACTTCAGGACCAAGTGGTAAATGTTAAATTATAGTTCTATTTTTTGCAGCCTGGCAGTAAAGGTCCGGGAGAAGATCTGTATGATGTGGCCCCAGATCTGCTGGTAAGAGAGGAGATCATCTGCTTCCTTATTCGATCTGGGAGGTTTCTCAAGCCCCAAGAGTTCCTCACGATGTATAACCGGCCAGTCAATAGTTCAGTTGCTTCAGGTAAACAGAAAAAAAATATATATATATTTGCACAAAAAACTCAGAATTAAGATAAAGGAGTTTTCCAATTTTGTATCCCATATCCTTTATACCTGGATCTATGCGGATAGTCAATCATCATGCAGGAGGCACAAACACGTGTGTGACTCAAAGCAGTACTTTCTCTGAGCTGCGGGCAGCACAGGGGGTCCGGCCCTGAGTATCCTATTGACTTAAATAGGAGCTTCAGCGCTAAAAAGAAAAGTCATTTATTCATGCAGCTGCACAAATGCGGCCATATTTTTTACACATTGGGGGACATGTATCATTATTTGTGTATGGTAGAAGCATTTTACCCCTTTTCCCGAATTCTAAATTATGTGCAGAAGCGCTAAATTTATCAATCAAGTGCAATGAGCTTCATAAATTGCGGGTAAATATAGTAATCTCCTAAATCCACTCTTTGGAAAATAGAATCAATGATTTAGAGCATCTTGCTACGTTAAGTCCAAGATAGCTTATATTTGCGCAAAAAAAACAGCTCTTGCGGCAAAATTTTTGGTGTAAAAAAAAAGTACGCAGTTAATAAATCCATGTGTACTATAGATGTCACTCCAAGGTACCCTGATTCAGCCACATCTGGAGGACATGCTCTACCAAAACGTGCGCAAAAAAATTGCGCAAAAATAGGGCTTGCGCAAAAAAATACACACAAAACAGGGGTAAAATCTTTGATACATGTCCCCCACTGTGTGCACAGACAACCACTTTACCATAGACAAACATAGAGCAAGTTAACGTTCAAAAATGCGAACGCTATTTTACTAATGAAATATGTATGAAAAAAACACAGTGTGAACATAGCCTTTATAGTTAAATATGTTACTTCTCACTTTCATTCCTTCGCAGATCTTCTCTGGCCAGCTCCTCAACAACTAGATCTATAGCAGCCATATTGGAATGGACAACAGGCAGCAATTTTTAACCCATCTCGCCTCAGATTCAGTGCTAATAAATGGCTTTATTGATGTATTTTTGTCTGATATTTTGTAATTTGCCAATGTATGCTTACAGAGCAGGCTTAGGGCCCATGCACACTACAAAAAGTCTGCCCAGAGAAATAATGGATAGAGATTTGGTGTGCGGCAGGCGCCTCTGGAATGAATCGGCACTATGACTATGCGGACGTGCTGTCCCAATTGATGGCAATGCAGTTCTGGGTGGAAAATTCATCGTGTGCATGGATCCTTTTGATGGGCCCTCACTAATCAGAACAATCCGAGTGAAGTAGGCAGTAGCGTGCTTCACTCCCCGGCTCGCAGTGATTTGTGTCTTTTCTCTGGATGGCCCCCACAGACCCTGCTTCTCCTGACTCATTCTCCTGATCGGTGGGGGTCGACCTATCAAAACTTTTGTCATGTATCTTATTGTATAGCAGCAGGGACTTCTTTCTTTGGCATAAGCTACTACATTTGTACTCCAGAGAAACTATATTCAGGAGCAGGGACTCTTGTCAATGATAGGAGTCCCTGATCCTGTAAGTATTGAGCGGCAAAGCATACATTGTCCCAGCAAATATTGCCATGTGTAAGAGGCGTATCACTCCGGGTGGCAAATATTGGCTGGGCTAGGTACTACAGTGATCCCTCAACATACGATGGTAATCCGTTCCAAATGAACCATCGTTTGTTGAAACCATTGTATGTTGAGGGATCCATGCAATGGAAAGAATAGGAAGTTATACTCACCTGTCCCCGCCGCTCTGGACCGTCACCGCTGCCTTGGATGTCGCCCTCCATCGCTGTCGTCGTGTCCCCGACGCTCCAGACGTCTGTGCTTCCACGGGATCCTCGCTCTCTGTGGCCACCATCATGTCAGTACGCACGCCTCTCCTATTGGATGACGGGACGGTGTGCACGGTGACGTGATCACGACGAAGGAGAAAGGAGACGAAGGCGCTGCCGGAGGGCCATTTACGGTGCCCCGTGTGCAATGGCCCTGACATACAAAAGCATCGTATGTTGATGCCGCCTTCAACATGTGATGGCCTCTGAGAGGCCATGCATGTTGAAATTATCGTATGTCGGGGGTTCACTGTAAATGTATGTCTCAATGGCCAGTGTACAGGATGAGGGACTACCCTCTGTGATAGGAGTCCTACTCCTTTCTGTATATTGCAATTGGCCTGAAACAAGTCCCTCCCACCAAAAATGCAGTTTTGGAACAAATAATTTCTCTCATCTTTAGTCACAATGTGATCACCTTGACAATTATTTCAATGTGAAAGTCGCCTTGAAGCCCTAGTCCAATGTTTTCCAAACAGTGCGCCTCCAGCTGTTGCAAAACTACAACTCCCAGCATGGCATGCTGAGAGTTGTAATTTTGCAACAGCTGGAGGCATGTTTATACTGTATTGTCAAGGTGCCTTCAGCTGTTGTAAAACTACAACTCCCAGCATGCCTAGACAGCCTATGGCTGAAGGCATCCTGGTTGATAAACACTGATCAAGATGTAATTACTGAGGAAATTCAAATTCCGAACTTGCCGCTCCTGGGCCTAGGTGGTAACAGGCTGGCATTATTTAGGCTGGGGAGGGCCAGTAACAATGGTCCTTGCACACCCTGGTAACTTTAGGCTGTTGCTGTTTGGTTGGTATCTGGCAGAGAATGAAAATACAGGGAACCCTATGCGTTGTTAATTATTTATGGGGGGGGGGGGGGGGGGGGGGAGAACGCATAGGGTTCCCCCTATTTTCATTCTCAGCCAAACACCAACCAAGCAGCAACAGCCTGATGTTACCAAGGTGGGCGTTACCAGACGATCCGAGCCTGTTGGTAGAGGCTCTTCCCGGTACCCCTGTGGTGGTGGGTAATGGGGTAATAATTGGGGGTTAGCGCTAGCTGTTTTTGGTGCTAAAAGTAAGCCCTAGCTTAGTAATGGATTCTGTCTATAAGACAAACTTCCACTACTAATCCTGTAAAGTAAATAAAAATAAAAAAAACACTCCCTCACAAGCCCTCGTTAACCATTTTATTAACATTAAACAACAACAAAAAACACTGGTCATCGTCGTAGTCCACAGGATACACTGATCTGAAATGAGACGGAAAAAAAAAAGGAAAATAGATTAGTACATTTAATGTAACCCACCAACCCGCCTGCACCGCACTACATGACTACAATTCCCAGCATGTCATTACAGTAAGCACATAATGGGAGTTGTAGTCATGCAGCAGGGCTGGGGGGAGATGTGCAAGCAGGTGACAAGCTTGTCACCTTCCCCCACTGCATGACTAAAACTCCCAGCATGCCCTTACAGTAAGGACATGCCAGGAGTTGTAGTCATGTGGTGTGGGCGGGTGACAAGCTTGTCATCCGCCCATCTAACACTTCCCCCGTGCCGCACAACTACAATTCCCAGCATGTCCTTACAGTAAGGACATGCTGGGAGTTGTAGTAGTGTTGCATGGTCAGGAGATGTGCGGGCGGGTGACAAGCTTGTCGTCCCACCATGCCTGTGGAAATGAAAGTTAAAAAAAGTCGCACAAAAAGTCTCGACTTTTTGCACAGCTTCGCTCCCTGACCACCCGCCCACATCTAGCACCCATCCACTAGCTATTACAGGACCACAACTCCCAGCATGCCCTTACAGTGAGGACATGCTGGGAGTTGTAGTCCCAACATCTTGCAGGCAGGTAGATGTGAGTGGGTGCCGGAGAGTGGAGCTGTGCAAAAAGTCTCATGTGAGGGGGGGGAACTCTGCTGCACCTAATCGGGGGGGGGGGGGGGGGGGGGGACGGACTCTGCTGCACCTAATGTGGGGGCCTCGTATCGACGTTCACTCACATCGCGCTCCCAGAATTTGTCAGGACGTAGTAACGCCAGCCCCAGAGCGTGAAGTGTGTGAACATCAAGGGGGACCTCCATGTCCATTTTGCTTGGGGCCCCCAAATTCCTTCAAACGGCCCTGTCTATACCCATCCCCTGTCATAGATGCGGTTCCCGCCCTGTCATCTACACCCGTCCCCAACATATTCCCACACCTCTTGTTTGAATTGTAATTTTATGTCTGATACTTGTCTTTGTTTGTACCCCATAATTGTTAACGCTGCGGAATCTGTAGGCGCTATATAAATAAATAAATAGCCGAGGTTCACACCTTGTCACCTACACCCGTCCCCTGTCATAGCCGCGGTTCCCGCCCTGTCATCTATACCCGTCCCGTCATAGCCGCGTTTTCCGCCCTGTCATCTACAGCCGTCCCGTCATAGCCGCGGTTCCCACCCTGTCATCTACACACGTCCCCTGTCATAGCTGCGGTTCCCACCCTGTCATCTATACCGTCTTGTCATAGTCGCGGTTCCTGCGCTGTCATCTACACCCGTCCCGTCATAGCCGCGGTTCCCGCTCTGTCATCTACACCCGTCCCGTCATCTACACCCATCCCCTGTCATAGCTGCGGTTCCCACTGTCACCTACACCCGTCCTGTCATAGCCGCTGTTCACGCCCTATCATGTACACCCGTCTCGTCAAAGCCGCGGTTCCCGCCGTTATCTACACCCGCCCTGTCATAGCCGCGGTTCCCGCCCTGTCATTACACCCGTCCCATCATAACTGCGGTTCCCGCCCTGTCATCTACACCCATCCCGTCATAGCTGCGGTTCCTGCCCTGTCATGTACACCCGTCCCCTGTCAGAGCCGCGGTTCCTGCCCTGTCATGTACACCCATCCAGTCATAGCCGCGGTTCCCGCCCTATCATGTACACCCGCCCCGTCATAGCCAGGGTTCCTGCCCTGTCATGTACACCCATCCTGTCATAGCCGCGGTTCCCGCCCTGTCATGTACACCCGTCCCGTCATAGCCGCGGTTCCCGCCCTGTCATGTACACCCGTCCCCTGTCATAGCCGCGGTTCCCGCCCTGTCATGTACACCCATCCCGTCATAGCCGCGGTTCCCGCCCTGTCATGTACACCCGTCTCGTCATAGCCGCGGTTCCCGCCCTGTCATGTACACCCGTCCCGTCATAGCCGCGGTTCCCGCCCTGTCATGTACACCCGTCCCCTGTCACAGCCGCGGTTCCCGCCCTGTTCTCTACACCCGTCCTGTCATAGCCGCGGTTCCCGCCTTGTCATGTACACCCGTCCCCTGTCATGTACACCCGTCCCCTGTCATAGCCGCGGTTCCCGCCCTGTCATGTACACCCGTCCCCTGTCATAGCCGCGGTTCCCGCCCTGTTCTCTACACCCGCCCTGTCATAGCCGCGGTTCCCGCCCTGTCATGTACACCCGTCCCCTGTCATGTACACCCGTCCCCTGTCATAGCCGCGGTTCCCGCCCTGTCATGTACACCCGTCCCCTGTCATAGCCGCGGTTCCCGCCCTGTTCTCTACACCCGTCCTGTCATAGCCGCGGTTCCCGCCCTGTCATGTACACCCGTCCCCTGTCATAGCCGCGGTTCCCGCCCTGTTCTCTACACCCGTCCTGTCATAGCCGCGGTTCCCGCCCTGTCATGTGCACCCGTCTCCTGTCATAGCCGCGGTTCCCGCCCTGTCATAGCCGCGGTTCCCGCCCTGTCATGTACACCCGTCTCCTGTGATAGTCGCGGTTCCCGCCCAGTCTCCTCCTCTGATCCCGGGTGAGGTGACGCCGGGGCCTGTGTAACATCACTCAAGATGACGGCCTCCAAGTGTACGCGTCTGAGCGGAGATCTTTCCGCCGGTTCCTGGCCTCAGTGGACACGGTTCTCTTTGACTGTGACGGGGTGTTGTGGCGGGGGGATGAGGTGGTGCCGGGAGCTCCGGAGCTGGTCACGGGTCTCCGCCGGAGCGGGAAGCGGGTCTTCTACCTTACCAATAACAGCACCAAGACCCGGGACATGTACGCCGACAAGCTGGGGCGGCTGGGCTTAGGAGCGGAGCCCGGGGAGGTGTTCGGCACCGCGTACTGCACGGCCCGGTACCTGCGGGACGTGGCTCAGCTGCGGGGTAAAGTCTATCTGATCGGGGGCACGGCTCTGAGCCGGGAGCTGGAGGCCGTGGGGATCCCGCACGTGGGTAGCGGCCCGGAGCCGGTGAGCGGCGGCATGAAGGACTGGGCGGCCCTGGAGAAGGACCCGGACGTGCGGGCAGTGGTGGTTGGGTTTGACGAGCACTTCAGCTACATGAAGCTGACGCGGGCGCTCCGGTATCTGCAGGACCCGGACTGTCTGTTCATCGCCACCAACACAGACACCCGGCTGCCCCTGGAGGGAGGCCGAGCCATCCCCGGTACTGAGCCCACAGGAGGGGACATTTATAACATGTGGTCGCCCATAGCAACCAATCACAGCAGCTCTCGTCTTAGAAAAGGAATGCCGCGCTCTGATTGGCTGCTGTGACATATAAATACTGATCTGCTTTTATATAGTTTTATAAGTCCATAGGAATGGTCATCTAGTCACCGCCATAGACGTCATCTGTCAGATATCTGCCAAAAAGATTTTCGGCCATGTTGGATTTGGATTGAAAGGGAACCTGTCATCAGTTTTATGCTGCTCAAGCCACAAGCAGCATGAAACACTGACAGGTTCCCCCTGTACAAAGGGGGAGCAGGATTCTGAGTTAATTGAGTATTTTCCCAGCAGCAACTCTGCATTGACTTTCGGTTCTCTATTACCAGCAGGGACCGTCCCAGTGAGTCTAAACCCGTTCTTGGCAGTCCAAGCATGCTGGGGGTTGTAGTTGTGCACCTGGTTGGGAAACACCTGATTAAACATAAATCCAACATGACTGATCACCTCCTAAAGTGGTCCAAACCACCTTTTGGCATCAGAAAGTGAAAGACGCAACTGCACCCCATGTTGGGCAGGTGTTGAAGCAGCCATCAACACTGATTGTACACATGGTTTATCCATAAGAAATGAACCCATGCACAATACAAATTTGGTGCTGAAAAGTATCTGCTGCAGGATCTTTCCCATGCACAGTGGAGGAGATTTATCAAAACCTGTGCAAAGGAAGAGTGGTGCAGTTGCCCATGGCAACCAATCAGATTGCTTTTTTCATTTTTGAAGAGGACCTGTGAAAAATGAAAGAAGCCATCTGATTGCCATGGGCAACTGCGCCACTCTTTCTCTACACAAATTTTGATAAATCTCTCCCAATGTAAGATCGACCCGATAAACGGGTACTTCGGCGCAATCTTTAAGTAGTGTAGTACTTGTCATGTATGTCCTGTCCCACCATGTTATGCCCATCACATCAGAACTATAACTTACCATCACGGCCAAAAGCAGCAGGAGAATATTGATCTGTCATACATATACTTAACCCCTTAAGGACTCAGTGTTTTTTTCATCTAAAATTCCATATGATTGCTTATTTTTTTCGCCACCAATTCTACTTTGCAGTGACATTAATCATTTTACAAAAAAATGCACGGTGAAGGCGGAAAAAAAAATTCATTGTGCGACAAAATTGAAGAAAAAATGTAATTTTGTAACTTTTGGGGGCTTCCGTTTCTACGCAGTGCATTTTTCGGTAAAAATTACACCTTATCTTTATTTTGTAGGTCCATACGGTTAAAATTATACCCTACTATAGGTTTCATATTGTCGTACTTCTGAAAAAAATCATAACTACATACAGGAAAATGTATACGTTTAAAATTGTCATCTTCTAAACATTTTATTTTTCCGCGTACGGGCCGGTATGAGGGCTATTTTTTTGCACCGTGTTCTGAAGTTTTTATCGGTATGATTTTTGCAGTGATCGGACTTTGTGATCGCTTTTTATTCATTTTTTTAAATGATATAAAAATTGACCAAAATAAGCTATTTTGGACTTAGGAATTTTTTTTTGCGCGTACGCCATTGACCGTGCAGTTTAATTAACGATATCTTTTTATAGTTCGGACATTTACGCACGCGGCGATACCACATATGTTTGTTTTTTGATTTACACAGTTAAATTTTTTTAATGGAAAAGGGGGTAATTCAAACTTTTATTAGGGAAGGGGTTAAATGACCTTTTATTAACTTTTTTTTTGCAGTGTTATAGCTCCTATAGGGGGCTATAAACACTGCGCACACTGATCTTTTACCCTGATCCCTGTAAAGCCATAGCTTTGCATGGATCAGCGTAATAGGGGGTTGAGTGCTCAAGCATGTAGCTCAGGCTCGGAGCAATCAAACACCGATCGGGCGCGACGGAGCAAGGTAAGGGGACCTCCGCTCGCGTCCTAGCTGATCGGGACATCGCAATTTTATTGCGATAGTCCCGATCAGCCCGACTGAGCTGCCGGGATGCTTTTTACTTTCTTTTTCGAAGGGTTAATAGCGCGCGGCACAACGATCTGTGCCGTGCGCTGTTAGCCCAGGGTCCCGGCTATCAATAGCAGCTGGGACCGACCTGTGTGATGTTTTAAACACCTGGCGCAGGGGGAACAGGTACGCCCTGCGTCCTTAAGAGATTTAAGGGGTACTCTGGTGAAAAAATTTTTTTATCCCATGTCAAAAGGATAGGGGATAAGCTGTTAGATCGGGGGGATCACGCGGCAGCGGGCCCCCGCGATCGCCGGAGCTGCACCCCGGTCATCCGTGCATGGAACAAACTCCGCTCCATGCCGGATGACTGACGACCACAGCCGCCGCACCCCCTTCATTCAGGTTCTATGGGAGGAAGCGTGACTGCTACTTACTAGCATGAATGGAGGGGGCGTGACATCACAAACACAGGTGCTCCCTTGTTTTGGACACAGTTGCTGCCGTCCCAGAGAAAGCGGGAGTCTACAGCGGTGGGATCCCTGCAATCTAACATCTTATCCCCTATCCTTTTGATAGGGGGATAAGATGTTTTGCACCGGAGTACCCCTTTAGGTATATGTATGACAGATCGATATTCTCCTGCGGCTGTTGGCCGTAATGGTCAGTTTTAGTTCTGATGTGATGGGTATAACATGGTGGGACAGGACATACATGACACTATTGCAATAAGACTCAGAGGCTAAGCCACATGTGTATGTTTGGATGATGTCTGACTAGTTAGAATGTATGAAGGGGGTATATGGGGTAATCTAGAGAACACAATACTGAACAGTGGTCATGTACATGAGACCTAAAGAAGCCTCTCTACATGACCTTGAGGACTGTCTTTACACTGCCCCAACACCTGGACCCTGACTATATTTAGTGACTGGAGAATTATATGAGGAAGTAAATGTCCTCCTAATGCCAAGTGACAAATAAGGAATGGTCGTATCTGCCAAGTCATCCTGACAGCGGAGGAAGTGGCTGCTTTCACCACTCATCCCTATAGGGAAGGGCATTAGCTGGGTGCATTCATGTAACTGTCTCTGGCCTGGTTACTAAATACATTACATAAGACTGCTGGTGGGCAACGTGCAAGCAGTAGCAGCTTGTATGAGGAGTTAGCGTAATTTTAGAATGCATAACTATTGCTTGGTTCACAATAAATTAAAGGAGTACTACACTACTTAAAGGGATACTCCACTGGAAAATATATATATATATATATTTATTTTTTAATCCACTGGTGACAGAAAGTTAAAGAGATTTGTAAATTATTTCTATTTCAAAATCTTAACCCTTCCAGTACTTATCAGCTGCTGTATGCTCCAGAGGATGTTATGTTCTTTTTGGAGTTCTTTTCAGTCTGACCACAGTGCTCTCTGCTGACACATCTGTCCATGTCAGGAACTGCACACAGTACAAGCAAATCCCCATAGCAAACATACCATAGCAAACATATTCTGCTCTGGACAGTACTTGATATGGACAGAGATGTCAGCAGAGAGCACTGTGGTCAGACTGAAAAGAACTCCAGAAAGAAATACAACTTCTTGTGGAGCATACATAAGCTGATAATTACTGGAAGGATTAAGATTTTTAAATAGTCTTAATTTACAAATCTGTTTAACTTTCTGGTACCAGTTGATAAAAAAAAAAAAAAATTTTTTTCCCCTTTAAAGATGTCCAGTACTACGAAATGTATTCCCTATCTGAAGGAGAAGGGGTAAATGTCTGATATCGCGGTGGGGTTCTGACTGCTGGGACCCCCCCCCCCCCCCCCCCCCCCCCCCCGCAATCTCCCGTACAGGAGATTGTAACCAGTACGTCAGCTGGTCAAACACGCCCCCTCATTCATTTCTATGGGAGAGGTGGAGACGCAGGAAAGCTATGTCTCCGCCTTTCTGATAGAGATGAATGGAGGGGGTGTGTTTGCACTGGCTCACCTGCTGTGTTTGAAACATCACACGCAGCAGCTCAGCCGAGTCCGTACGGGAGATCGCAGGGGGTGGTCCCAGGGGTCGGACCTTCACGATCAGATGTTTATCCCCTATTCTGCAGATAGAAGAAAAATTTCTTAGCACTGGAAATCTTCTTTAAAAGCGTATGCCCTCTCCGTAGGATCTGATGGGGTCCGACTGCTAGGATATCCAGAATGGGGCCTCGTCTCCTTGTGCACGGAGCAGAGTGTCGGCACGCGCTCCATGCATGTCTACGGGAGCACCGGAGATACCCAAGTACAGTTTTCGTGTATCTCTGGTGCTCCCAAAGACAATGCATAGAGCCGGTGACAACCCCACCACTACATGCGGCGGGGAAAGTCGACTCCAAAGCCTAATTTGCATATCTTTATAAACTGGTACTGTATCTCGGTGCAGGAGAGGTATGTACGGATTCAGGATCAAAAGCCCTATATAGCCTGGAGCGATCATTGGTGGTCTTGGTGCACAGACTCCCACAATCAAAACTTTTAACACTTCTCCCTTTTTTTATTATTTTTTTTTCATTTTAAATAAATGATGCATTAGTGTCAGATCATGGGGGTCCGACCCCTGTTCTCTGCATGAAAAGAGCAGAGTCGACCACAGCACAAAGCTGCGGCACACACGCCCCATCCATGTGGCTCTATGGCAGAGCCGAAGGTTGCTGATTTCAGAGCTCTAGCTCTATCATAGAGCTGCATGGAGGGGGTGTGTCAGGCGCAGCTTCATGCTGTGGTCAACACACCTCATTCAGAAAGAGAGCCGGGGCACCACTCGGGAGATCGCGAAGGTTCCCAGCGGTCGGACCCCCAACGATCTGCCACTTATCCCCTATCCTTAGGATAGGGGATACGTTTTTATAAACAGGAGTTCTCCTTTAATTATTGGCAGCATCCAGGTCCTTTACCAGTTATCTTCATTTTAGGAACCGGCTGTTTGGTGCGAGCGGTGGAAACGGCAGCTCATCGCAAAGCCCAGGTCATTGGGAAGCCCAACTCCTTCCTCTACGACTGTGTGGTCAAGGAATGCGGCTTGGATCCCAAAAGGACTGTGATGGTGGGAGATCGCCTGGACACAGACATTCAGATGGGTTCTACTTGTGGGATCCGTACGCTCCTGACCCTTACCGGGTTCTCTAGTCTGGAAGATGCAAAGTCCCACCAAGAAAACGGCACCCTCTCCATGGTCCCGGACTTCTATGTGGACTCTGTTGCTGACCTGCTACCGGCACTGTCTTCTGCTGATTAATGACCCATCCTGGGGTTCCCTCACATAACCTGAATAGCTTTAACATATGCAGGTGTTAATTTAATTGTTACATGTTTATAATAAAAGTTATGTACCGCCCCCATGTTCCAGGGGCGATAGGTTTGGGGAAGAATTAACTTTTATTGAGAAATTAACCCTCTAATTTATTTTATAAAAAGAATGTTATTTTACAAAAAAATGCTCTGTATAGTCTTAAATGATTATTCTTTGAGGTTTGGTTTCTTTATGACAATAAGCCGTATCCAGATGGGAAGACCACACAAATATAGGGAATGTGGTTCCATCAAAAGACATAGGGATCAAAACCTAAAGTAAAACCCTTTAAATCAATTGTCTCAAAACTGTGTTTCTACAACTTTTGCAAAACTACAACTCGCAGTATCCCCGGACAGCCAACAGTCACATTGTTCTGGCACTATGGGGGCTTTGTAAACACTCGCGGCCTTCAATTCCGGACAAATTTTCTCTCTAAAAGCCCAATGGCGCTCCTTCTCTTCTGAGCATTGTAGTTCGCCTGCAGAGCACTTTACATCCACATATGGGGTATGTTCTTACACAGAAGAAATGGGGTTGCAAATTTTGGGGGGGCTTTTTTTCCCTATTTTACCATGTGAAAATGAAAAATTTAGGGTAACCCCAGCATTTTTGTTAAATTTTTTTTTTACCCTATCACCCATGACAGCACCCCTGGAGAGGACCTCCCACCGTGGGACAGGAAACCTGGATAAATTTGGACCTCCTCTCCACCCTCAGTTCAGGTTTCCTGTCCTACGGATAGGAGGCCTGGAAGAATTTCTGACCTCTTTCTCCGGATCCTGAGCTGCGGGGCCCCCATTGCCTCTGGTGGAGAGGGGTTTCCTGGCCGGCGTAAATCCCCCATGGGGGCCGCTCGGCATGACTGAGGTTCGGCGGTGTTTTCTTCGGGAGGCGCCGTGGAGTCGTCAGGTCGGGTGGCCAGCTCTCCCATCTCTGGGCATCCTCCCCGCGTGTTAGCGCGCGCATGCGAAAGGGAGACGGCACGCAATGATGACGGGGGACGCGCAGTTGGCATGCGCGCAAAAAACGACGCAAATTCTGGTCCTGGACGTCTGTTGCATCTCCTGCGTCTGGAGATCACACCGACTGCAGCAGCCAGCTCCTGCACCTGTGCGGTATCCTATACTGCAGTGTTCCTGAATTGGTGCCTGAATTCCGGTTCTTGCCAGACCGAAGACCTCCTCCAGCATGCCTGATCCTGGGAAAGAAGGTGGACTCGCTAAATCCAAGAGCTCCAGCCCGGTACTACAGCTTCCTTGGGTGAGACTTTTCCATGTTTTTTTTCCTCTTAATGGCTAATTGGGGTTATCATGTGCTTTATTGTTGGTAGATAAAAGCTCTACTGAGGCCCCTAGCAAAGCGTCATCTAAAGCTCATTATAAGGAATGTGCGCAGTGCAGAAACTCTCTAGATTCCTCTTATAGGGTGCGGTCACACGCTTTTTGCGGGTTTTCCGTTGCGTATTTGAAAGTGGGCGGGCTCTTCTCTGCTGTCCGCAGCAGATTTTCCACGGAGGAATTTATGCTGCGGAAAATCTGCCACAAGCCCCGTTGAAGTCAGTAGGGACTGTGGCGGATTTCCCGCAGCGTAAATTCCGCCATGGAAAATCTGCTTTGGACAGCCGAGGAGAGCCCGTCCACTTTCAAATATGCAGCGGGAAAACCCGCAAAAACGAAGAGTGTGAACGCACCCATAAAGAGCTATTTGTCCGTCCTGTGTAGACGCCTTAGTTGCCCAAGAATCATCTTCATTAGCACTAACCATCAAAAAGATGATTAAGGATGAGCCTAAGAGCTCTCTGCATGGCTTAGGCCTAACAAACCAGAAGGATACGGCGGCCCTTCCTGCCCCGCTATCCCAATCCACCTCTCATGAATCTACTATAGGGGAAGAAGGGGAGGTTTTATCTTCTGAGGAAGAAATTGAAGATTCAGATTCTGTATCCTGGATTACTCGTGGGGATACAGAATAACTTATTAAGGCTATCCGTATTAACACCAATATGGAGGAAGTAAAGAGCCTTTGTCAGCTGAGGATGCGCTCTGATGGTCTAGGTCCTAAAGATAGGCGCACTTTCAGTCTCCATAACAAAGTAAAAGCCCTCATCGATGAGGAGTTGAGTCAGTCAGACAAAAATTCTTACCTGACTAAACACTTGAAGAGAAAATAACCCTTTCAGGAGGAAGTCACAAAGAATTGGGATAGAGCCCCCCTTATTGATGCTCCGGTGGCAAAAATCTCTAAAAAGATTGCTTTACCATTTGAAGATCTCGGCTCTCTCTCTGATCCTATGGATAAGAAAGCTGATTTGTTCAATAAAAAAACCTGGAAAGTAGCAGCAGGTTCTCTTAGAGCCTCAGTAGCCTCAATATGTGTGTCTAGGTCCCTAAGAGTATGGTTAGCACAACATAAAACTCCTAGGCAGGACATTTTTAATTATTTTCCTGTGATTTCCAAAGCTGCTGATTTTTTAGCAGATTCTTCTGTGGATCTTGTTCAATCTTCTGCTAGGTCTGCAGCTTTGTCGAATTCAGCCAGGAGAGCCATCTGGCTCAGATCTTGAAAGGGGATGTCACATCCAAGTCTAAACTCTGTGCTATCCCTTGTGCAGGTGACCTTCTCTTTGGGCCTCCTTTAGACGATATTCTTCTTAAAGCTTCTGATAAAAATAATGGTTATCCTGTCCCCCCCCCCCCCCCCCCCGAATCTTCCTTTAGGGGTAGGGGCAGAGGTAAGCGTTCCTTTCAGGGGAGCCAAAATAAAAAAATTTGAGTATCAGGGAGAGGTAGGGGTTTCCTCTTTAATCCCAATAGAGATTTCCGCCCCAAAGTTTCCCAACAATGACACCTTTACTCCAGTAGGGGGACGCCTGTCCGGATTTGTGGAAGCTTGGAGAACTATTTCTTCAAGCCCCTGGGTCCTAAAAACCATCGCCTCAGGACTCCTTCTGGAGTTCAAAGCTTGTCCCCCGGACAGATATTTCCCTACTGGAGTAATGATCGATCCCCTGAAACAATCAGCAATGTGTCTGGAAATCAAGTCCCTCTTACAAAAAAGGGTCCTTGTCACAGTTCCCCATTCAGAAGAGAAGCTGGATTTTTACCCCCCCCCCCTCCCCCTTTATCTGGTGGAAAAAACCCTCAGGAGCATTCAGGGTAATCATCAACCTCAAGGCCCTGAACAAGTTCCTAACCTACAAAAAATTCCACATGGAATCAATCAAGTCGACTATCAGTATCCTATTCCCAAACTGTGTGATGGCATCGATCGATCTAGAAGATGCTTACTACCAAATCGCAATCCATTTCTCTCATCAGAAGTTCCTCAGAGTGGCAGTATTCTTAAAGGGGAAGTGGGTCCACCTTCAGTATACGGCTCTACCCTTTGGGGTATCCCAAGCACCCAGAGTGTTTACAAAAGTAATGGCAGAGACAGTTGCCTTTATCAGAACAAAGGACATTCTTATAGTCCCATATCTGGACGACTTTCTTATTGTGGCCAGTTCAGAAGATCTGCTTACCCAGCAAATACAGTCTATAAGTTCAATTCTCAAATTCCTAGGTTGGAACCTGAACCTGAAAAAATCCTGTCTGGTTCCCTCCAGGACCTGTACATTTTTGGGAATATCCCTAGACTTAAAGGGGTTCTCTCTTGTTTATACTGTTTTTTGTTATTATGTTTGTGTGTTATGTGTGTATAAGTATGTGTTTTTTTTATGTGTGTTGTGATTATGTATATATGTATTTTCTTACCTTTTGTGAAGATCCGGAAGCTGGCCCCTTTTTCTTCCAGCGGCTTGCTGTGTAACCTCGGCCTCCGCCATGTTGTGTTCGGTAAGGGGGATGTCGGTAGGTGTGTTCTTGCTTCTGTCCTTCCTATCTTCTGACGTCCGAGGCAAATCTTTTCTTCCTGTTTCTTCCGTGGCTCAGCGACAAATCTGCGGCCTCTTCCGGCGCATGCGCAGGTAGTTATTTTTTTTTACCAATAGAGTTTTTTTGTCTAATTGACAAACTGTCTGCGCATGCGCGAGTACGCAAGTGCTACGCTAACAGCGTAGCGTACGATAGGTCTACGCTAATAGCGTAGCTTCGCACAAGCGCAGACAGTTTGTCAATTAGACAAAAAAAACTTTATTGTTAAAAAAAAAAACAGAAAACAAAAACAAAAAGAAACAGGAAGAAAAGATTTGCCTCGGACGTCAGAATATAGGAAGGAGAGAAGCAAGAACCCCCCCCCCCCCGACATCCCACTTACCGAACACAGCATGGCGGAGGCCGAGGTACACAGCAAGCCGCTGGAAGAAAAAGGGGCCAGCTTCCGGATCTTCACAAAAGGTAAGAAAATACATATATATAATCACAAAACACATAAAAACACACATACTTATACACACATAACACACAAACATAATAACAAAAAACAGTGTAAACAAGGGAGAACCCCTTTAACTTCTCAAATGTCAACCCTGCCGCCAGTGAAACAGTTATCGCTCCAAGAGAAGGTACTAAATCTATTTCTATTCCACACTCCTTCTTTCAGAGAGGCAATGTCAGTCCTAGGTCTTATGACAGCAGCAATTCCTGCGGTAAGGTGGGCCCAGTTCAGGTCAAGAGAGCTACAGCTAGACATCCTGTCCAAGTGGAACGGGGAAAGTTCGTCCTTGAACCAGAGGTTCCTTCTATCCTCCAAAGCGAGGCTCTCCCTCAGTTGGTGGCTAAGCCCCCAAAATCTTTCCAAAGGGGTTCCCTGGTTTCCCTCCTCACTGGTGAGAATTACAACAGATGCCAGTCCTTGGGGCTGGGGAGCTCATGTGGATCGCAATCTCCTTCAGGGGAGAATACCATAGCATTTTATAGCATTATAGCATAATATTTTCTCAGCAGAAACTAGATGAGCCTGTCAGAGTGGTCGCTAAATACAGAAGTCTTCAGTATGATAAGTCAAAGATTTGGAGTCTTCTCAGTAGATCTGTTTGCTTCAAAACTAAACAAAAAGCTTCCCAAGTTCTACTCCCTAAATCCTCTGAATCATCCATCTGCAGTGGATGCTTTCTCTCAGTCCTGGACAAAGGGAATAGGGTACGCTTTTCCTCCCTTCTGTCTAATCCCATCAGTCCTAAGGAAGATTCAACAGGACCATGCACAGGTCTTGCTCATTGCTCCCTTCTGGCCCAGGAGACCCTGGTTCACCCTTCTGAGGACTCAGTGTGCCAACCTTGGATTCTTCCAGACAGGGAAGATCTCCTCTCGCAGGGTCCAGTTCTGCATCCTCCATCACCGCATCCACATCTCACGGCCTAGATGCTGAAAGGCTAATCCTCAGAAGGAGAGGCTTTACTGATTGGGTAATTAGTACCTTACTTGCCAGCAGGAAGGAAGTAACCTCAAAAATCTACCTTAGATCTTGGAAAGCTTTCCTTAATTTTGCAGGTGATGGAGTAGACCCCCTAGGTGAACCTAATATCCCTGTCATTCTCAGTTTTCTACAGAAAGTATTAGAGTTAGGCCTCAGTCCTAATACTCTCAAGGTTCAGATCTCAGCTCTAAGTTCCTTTTTAAACTATAAGTTGGCTGACCAGCCTCTTATTAAAAGATTTCTGTTAGGAGCCGCCAGACTCCGTCCTTCAACTAGGTCCTTAGTCCCTCCATGGGATTTTACTTTAGTTCTAGACGCCCTCATAATCCCTCCATTTGACCCTTTGGAATCTGTTCCCATTAAAGTTTTAACAAACTTGCTTTTCTCTTGGCCATTACCACAGCAAGGAGGGTGGGAGAATTACATGCCCTTTCAGCTTTTTCCCCTTATACCAAAATTCTTGATGAGTTGCGATGAGAACATTACCGCACTTCTTACCTAAGGTGGTATCTGATTTTTATCAAAATCAGGATATTATTCTCCCCTCTTTCTGTGATAATCCTGCTAATGACCAAGAGAAATGTTTTCATAATTTAGATGTAAGAAGATGTTTAACCCCTTAAGGACTCAGCCCATTTTGGCCTTAAGGACTCAGACAATTTAATTTTTACGTTTTCATTTTTTCCTCCTCGCCTTCTAAAAATCATAACTCTTTTATATTTTCATCCACAGACTAGTATGAGGGCTTGTTTTTTGCGCGACCAGTTGTCCTTTGTAATGACATCACTCATTATATCATAAAATGTATGGCGCAACCAAAAAACACTATTTTTGTGGGGAAATTAAAACGAAAAACGCAATTTTGCTAATTTTGGAAGGTTTTGTTTTCACGCCGTACAATTTATGGTAAAAATGATGTGTGTTCTTTATTCTGAGGGTCAATACGATTAAAATGATACCCATTATTACGTACTTTTATATTCTTGTTGCGCTTAAAAAAAATCACAAACTTTTTAACCAAATTAGTACGTTTATAATCCCTTTATTTTGATGACCTCTAACTTTTTTATTTTTCCGTATAAGCGGCGGTATGGGGGCTCATTTTTTGCGCCATGATCTGTACTTTTTTTTGATACCACATTTGCATATAAAAAACTTTTAATATATTTTTTATAATTTTTTTTTAAATAAAATGTATTAAAAAAGTAGGAATTTTGGACTTTTTTTATATTTTTTCGTTCACGCCGTTCACCGTACGGGATCATTAACATTTTATTTTAATAGTTCGGACATTTACGCACGCGGCGATACCAAATATGTCTATAAAAAATGTTTTTTACGCTTTTTGGGGGTAAACTAGGAAAAAACGGACGTTTTACCTTTTTATTGGGGGAGGGGATTTTTCACTTTTTTTTTACTTTTACTTTTACATTTTTTTACATTTTTTTTTACACTTGAATAGTCCCCATAGGGGACTATTCATAGCAATACCATGATTGCTAATACTGATCTGTTCTATGTATAGGACATAGAACAGATCAGTGTTTTCGGTCATCTTCTGCTCTGGTCTGCTCGATCACAGACCAGAGCAGGAGATGCCGGGAGCCGCACGGAGGAAGGAGAGGGGACCTCCGTGCGGCGTTATGAATGATCGGATCCCCGCAGCAGCGCTGCGGGCGATCCGATCGTTCATTTAAATCGCGAACTGCCGCAGATGCCGGGATCTGTATTGATCCCGGCACCTGAGGGGTTAATGGCGGACGCCCGCGAGATCGCGGGCGTCGGCCATTGCCGGCGGGTCCCTGGCTGCGATCAGCAGCCGGGATCAGCCGCGCATGACACGGGCATCGCTCCGATGCCCGCGGTTATGCTTAGGACGTAAATGTACGTCCTGGTGCTTTAAGTACCACCTCACCAGGACGTACATTTACGTCCTGCATCCTTAAGGGGTTAATTACTTATTTAGATTCTACTTAAAGTTTTCGTTGATCTGAAAACCTTCTCTTACAGTTTTCTGGCCCTAATAGGGGTAAAGCTGTCTCTAGATCCACCATTAGTAGGTGGATTAAACTTGCCATTAGCGTGGCTCATGAGTCTAAAAATCAGGATCCAACTTCTTTCTTTAAAGCTCACTCCACAAGAGCAGTTGCAGCCTCTTGGGCAGAGAAAGCCGACGCTTCCTTAGATCAAATTTGTAGGGCAGCCACCTGGTCATCTAGCCATACTTTACTGAAACACTACAGGTTGCACCAAGAACCAGTTGCCAATCTAAGTTTCGGTCGCAAGGTTCTTCAGGCTGCTGCCCCCCCCCCCTAGTTATTTCTATTCTAGTCTCCAGGGGTGCTGTCATGGGTGATAGGGTAAAGGTGGATTACTTACAGGTAATTTGTTTTTCGAGAACCCGTGACAGCACCCCTCGGATATCCCTCCCTTTTTTTTAAATTTTTTATATATCTTGTATTTTTGTGCATGTTCTACCTCTTGCTCCGTAGGAGTACACAGAGCAGGAGGAGCTGGACAGATGATATATACAATACAGTACAATCTGCAGGTAACATGTTATAGATCAGGAGGAGCTGAGCAGATGATATATACAATACAGTACAATCTGCAGGTAACATCTTATAGAGCAGGAGGAGCTGAGCAGATAATATATACAATACAGCACAATCTGCAGGTAACATGTTATACATCAAGAGGAGCTGAGCAGATGATATATACAATACAGTACAATCTGCCGGTATCATGTTACAGAGCAGGAGGAGCTGAGCAGATGATATATATGATGATATATATAATACCAATAACATGACCCTTGCAGATTGTACTGTATTGTATATATAATCTGCTCAGCTCCTCCTGCTCTATAAAATGATACCTGCAGATTGTACTGTATTGTATATATCATCTGCTCAGCTCCTCCTGCTCTATAACATGTTACCTGCAGATTGTACAGTATTGTATATATCATCTGCTCAGCTCCTTCTGCTCTATAACATGATACCTGCAGATTGTACTGTATTGTATATATCATCTGCTCAGCTCCTCCTGCTCTATAACATGATACCTGCAGATTGTACTGTATTGTATATATCATCTGCTCAGCTCCTCCTGCTCTATAACATGATACCTGCAGATTGTACTGTATTGTATATATCATCTGTAAATCAGTATTCTGGACTTGAAATATGGCTAATTAAGTGTACAATATTATCCATAAAATAAAATGGTAATCCGCTACTATCCAAGCAGGGCCCTTGCTATGAAAGTCGTAAGATGATAAAAATTACAAAGAAATATGATCACAAGTGTAAAACAGCAATGAAATATAATAAAACCACCTATGAGGAATCAAACGTCCAAAATCAAAAGTCTCAGTCTCTTATTAAATTCACTGAAGATAAGTGTGGAACATGTCCATTAACCCCTTAAGGACCAGGCGTTTTTCCGTTTTTGCATTTTCCTTTTTTCCTCCTTACATTTAAAAAATCATAACTCTTTCAATTTTGCACCTAAAAATCCATATGATGGCTTATTTTTTGCGCCACCAAATCTACTTTGTAATGACATCAGTCATTTTACCCAAAAATCTATGGTGAAACGGAAAAAAAATCATTGTGAGACAAAATTTAAAAAAAAAACGCCATTTTGTAACTTTTGGGGGTTTCCGTTTCTACACAGTAAATTTTTCGGTAAAAATTACACCTTATCTTTATTCTGTAGGTCCATACGATTAAAAGGATACCCTACTTATATAGGTTTGATTTTTTTCGTACTTCTGGAAAAATCATAACTACATGCAGGAAAATGTATACGTTTAAAATTGTCATCTTCTGACCTCTATAACTTTTTATTTTTCTGCGTATGGGGCGGTATTGTCACGATGCCGGCTGGCAGGTAGTGGATCCTCTGTGCCAGAGAGGGATTGGCGTGGACCGTGCCAGTGGACCGGTTCTAAGCCACTACTGGTTTTCACCAGAGCCCGCCGCAAAGCGGGATGGTCTTGCTGCGGCGGTAGTGACCAGGTCGTATCCACTAGCAACGGCTCACCTCTCTGGCTGCTGAAGATAGGCGCGGTACAAGGGAGTAGGCAGAAGCAAGGTCGGACGTAGCAGAAGGTCGGGGCAGGCAGCAAGGATCGTAGTCAGGGGCAACGGCAGAAGGTCTGGAACACAGGCTAGGAACACACACAAGGAACGCTTTCACTGGCACAATGGCAACAAGATCCGGCAAGGGAGTGCAGGGGAAGTGAGGTGATATAGGGAAGTGCACAGGTGAACACACTAATTGGAACCACTGCGCCAATCAGCGGCGCAGTGGCCCTTTAAATCGCAGAGACCCGGCGCGCGCGCGCCCTAGGGAGCGGGGCCGCGCGCGCCGGGACAGAACAGACGGAGAGCGAGTCAGGTAGGGGAGCCGGGGTGCGCATCGCGAGCGGGCGCTACCCGCATCGCGAATCGCATCCCGGCTGGCAGCGGAATCGCAGCGCCCCGGGTCAGAGGACGTGACCGGAGCGCTGCAGCGGGGGGAGTGAAGCGAGCGCTCCGGGGAGGAGCGGGGACCCGGAGCGCTCGGCGTAACAGTACCCCCCCCCTTGGGTCTCCCCCTCTTCTTAGAGCCTGAGAACCTGAGGAGCAGACTTTTGTCTAGGATGTTGTCCTCAGGTTCCCAGGATCTCTCTTCAGGACCACAACCCTCCCAGTCCACTAAAAAAAAATTTTTCCCTCTGACCTTTTTGGCAGCTAGGATTTCTTTGACCGAGAAGATGTCCGAGGAGCCGGAAACAGGAGTGGGAGGAACAGATTTGGGAGAAAAACGGTTGAGGATGAGTGGTTTGAGAAGAGAGACGTGAAAGGCATTAGGGATACGAAGAGAAGGAGGAAGAAGAAGTTTATAAGAGACAGGGTTAATCTGGCACAAAATTTTGAAAGGACCAAGATAGCGTGGTCCCAACTTGTAGCTAGGGACACGGAAGCGGACATATTTAGCGGAGAGCCATACCTTGTCTCCAGGGGAAAAAACGGGAGGGGCTCTTCTTTTCTTATCCGCGAACTTCTTCATGCGTGATGAAGCCTGTAAGAGAGAATTTTGGGTCTCTCTCCATATGATGGAAAGGTCACGAGAAATTTCATCCACAGCGGGCAGACCAGAGGGCAAGGGAGTAGGGAGGGGGGGAAGAGGGTGACGGCCGTACACCACGAAAAATGGGGATTTGGAGGAAGACTCAGAGACCCTGAAGTTATACGAGAATTCGGCCCATGGGAGGAGATCTGCCCAGTCATCCTGGCGGGAGGAAACAAAATGTCGCAAATAATCACCCAAGATCTGGTTAATTCTTTCTACTTGTCCATTGGACTGGGGATGATATGCAGAAGAAAAATTTAATTTAACCTTGAGTTGTTTACAGAGAGCCCTCCAGAATTTAGACACGAATTGGACGCCTCTATCCGAGACAATCTGCGTAGGCAACCCGTGAAGACGAAAAATGTGTACAAAAAATTGTTTAGCCAACTGAGGCGCAGAAGGAAGACCAGGAAGAGGGATGAAATGTGCCATTTTGGAGAATCGATCAACGACCACCCAAATAACAGTGTTGCCACGGGAAGGGGGTAAATCAGTAATAAAATCCATACCAATCAGAGACCAGGGCTGTTCGGGGACAGGCAGAGGATGAAGAAAACCAGCGGGCTTCTGGCGAGGAGTCTTATCCCGGGCACAGATAGTGCAGGCTCGCACAAAGTCCACAACATCCGTCTCCAGAGTCGGCCACCAATAGAAGCGGGAGATGAGTTGCACAGATTTCTTGATACCCGCATGACCTGCGAGATGGGAGGAGTGACCCCATTTGAGGATTCCGAGGCGTTGGCGAGGAGAAACAAAGGTCTTTCCTGGAGGAGTCTGCCTGATGGAGGCAGGAGAAGTGGAGATCAGGCAGTCAGGTGGAATGATGTGTTGCGGAGAGAGTTCAACTTCAGAGGCATCCGAGGAACGAGAGAGAGCATCGGCCCTAATGTTCTTATCGGCAGGACGAAAGTGAATCTCAAAATTAAATCGGGCAAAGAACAGAGACCACCGGGCCTGGCGAGGATTCAGCCGTTGGGCAGACTGGAGGTAGGAGAGGTTCTTGTGGTCGGTGTAGATAATAACAGGAGAACTTGATCCCTCCAACAGATGCCTCCATTCCTCAAGTGCTAATTTAATGGCTAGAAGCTCTCGATCCCCGATGGAGTAGTTCCTCTCCGCTGGAGAGAAGGTCCTGGAGAAAAAACCACAAGTGACAGCATGCCCGGAAGAATTTTTTTGTAGAAGAACAGCTCCAGCTCCCACTGAGGAGGCATCAACCTCCAATAGGAAGGGTTTGGAAGGGTCAGGTCTGGAGAGGACGGGAGCCGAAGAAAAGGCAGACTTGAGTCGTTTAAAGGCGTCTTCTGCTTGAGGAGGCCAGGACTTGGGATCAGCATTTTTTTTGGTTAAAGCCACGATAGGAGCCACAATGGTAGAAAAATGTGGAATAAATTGCCTGTAATAATTGGCGAACCCCAAAAAGCGTTGGATAGCACGGAGTCCGGAGGGGCGTGGCCAATCTAAGACGGCAGAAAGTTTGTCTGGATCCATCTGTAGTCCCTGGCCAGAGACCAAATATCCTAGAAAAGGAAGAGATTGGCATTCAAACAGACATTTCTCAATTTTGGCATAGAGTTGGTTGTCACGAAGTCTCTGAAGAACCATACGGACATGCTGGCGGTGTTCTTCTAGATTGGCAGAAAAAATTAGGATATCGTCCAGATATACAACAACACAAGAGTATAACAGATCACGAAAAATTTCATTGACAAAGTCTTGGAAGACGGCAGGGGCGTTGCACAGGCCAAAGGGCATGACCAGATACTCAAAGTGTCCATCTCTGGTGTTAAATGCCGTTTTCCACTCGTCCCCCTCTCTGATGCGGATGAGGTTATAGGCGCCTCTTAAGTCCAATTTAGTAAAGATGTGGGCACCTTGGAGGCGATCAAAGAGTTCAGAGATGAGGGGTAAGGGGTAGCGGTTCTTAACCGTGATTTTATTAAGACCGCGGTAGTCAATGCAAGGACGTAGGGAGCCATCTTTTTTGGACACAAAGAAAAATCCGGCTCCGGCAGGAGAGGAGGATTTACGGATAAAGCCCTTTTTAAGATTCTCCTGGACGTATTCGGACATGGCAAGAGTCTCTGGGGCAGAGAGAGGATAAATTCTGCCCCGGGGTGGAGTAGTGCCCGGGAGGAGGTCGATAGGGCAATCATAAGGCCTGTGAGGAGGTAGAGTCTCAGCTTGTTTTTTGCAGAAAACATCCGCGAAGTCCATATAGGCCTTAGGGAGACCGGTTACTGGAGGAACCACAGAGTTACGGCAAGGGTTACTGGGAACCGGTTTTAGACAGTTCTTGGAACAAGAGGACCCCCAACTCTTGATCTCCCCAGTGGACCAATCCAGGGTTGGGGAATGAAGTTGAAGCCAGGGAAGTCCAAGGAGAATTTCCGAGGTGCAATTGGGGAGGACCAAAAGTTCAATCCTCTCATGATGAGATCCGATGCTCATAAGAAGGGGCTCCGTGCGGAAACGTATGGTACAGTCCAATCTTTCATTATTTACACAATTGATGTAGAGGGGTCTGGCGAGACTGGTCACGGGGATGTTGAACCTGTTGACGAGAGAGGCCAAAATAAAATTTCCTGCAGATCCAGAGTCCAAGAAGGCCACAGTAGAGAAGGAGAAGGCAGAGGCAGACATCCGCACAGGCACAGTAAGACGTGGAGAAGCAGAGTAGACATCCAGGACTGTCTCACCTTTGTGCGGAGTCAGCGTACGTCTTTCCAGGCGGGGAGGACGGATAGGACAATCCCTCAGGAAGTGTTCGGTACTAGCACAGTACAGGCAGAGGTTCTCCATACGGCGTCGTGTCCTCTCTTGAGGTGTCAGGCGAGACCGGTCGACCTGCATAGCCTCCACGGCGGGAGGCACAGGAACAGATTGCAGGGGACCAGAGGAGAGAGGAGCCGAGGAGAAGAAACGCCTCGTGCGAACAGAGTCCATATCTTGGCGGAGTTCCTGACGCCTTTCGGAAAAACGCATGTCAATGCGAGTGGCTAGGTGAATAAGTTCATGTAGATTAGCAGGAATTTCTCGTGCGGCCAGAACATCTTTAATGTTGCTGGATAGGCCTTTTTTGAAGGTCGCGCAGAGGGCCTCATTATTCCAGGACAATTCTGAAGCAAGAGTACGGAATTGTACGGCATACTCGCCAACGGAAGAATTACCCTGGACCAGGTTCAACAGGGCAGTCTCAGCAGAAGAGGCTCGGGCAGGTTCCTCAAAGACACTTCGGATTTCCGAGAAGAAGGAGTGTACAGAGGCAGTGACGGGGTCATTGCGGTCCCAGAGCGGTGTGGCCCATGACAGGGCTTTTCCGGTCAGAAGGCTGACTACGAAAGCCACCTTAGACCTTTCAGTGGGAAACAGGTCCGACATCATCTCCAGATGCAGGGAACATTGGGAAAGAAAGCCACGGCAAAACTTAGAGTCCCCATCAAATTTATCCGGCAAGGATAAGCGTATCCCAGGAGCGGCCACTCGCTGCGGAGGAGGTGCAGGAGCTGGCGGAGGAGATGACTGCTGAAGCTGTGGTAGTAACTGTTGTAGCATAACGGTCAGTTGAGACAGCTGTTGGCCTTGTTGCGCTATCTGTTGTGACTGCTGGGCGACCACCGTGGTGAGGTCAGCGACAACTGGCAGAGGAACTTCAGCGGGATCCATGGCCGGATCTACTGTCACGATGCCGGCTGGCAGGTAGTGGATCCTCTGTGCCAGAGAGGGATTGGCGTGGACCGTGCCAGTGGACCGGTTCTAAGCCACTACTGGTTTTCACCAGAGCCCGCCGCAAAGCGGGATGGTCTTGCTGCGGCGGTAGTGACCAGGTCGTATCCACTAGCAACGGCTCACCTCTCTGGCTGCTGAAGATAGGCGCGGTACAAGGGAGTAGGCAGAAGCAAGGTCGGACGTAGCAGAAGGTCGGGGCAGGCAGCAAGGATCGTAGTCAGGGGCAACGGCAGAAGGTCTGGAACACAGGCTAGGAACACACACAAGGAACGCTTTCACTGGCACAATGGCAACAAGATCCGGCAAGGGAGTGCAGGGGAAGTGAGGTGATATAGGGAAGTGCACAGGTGAACACACTAATTGGAACCACTGCGCCAATCAGCGGCGCAGTGGCCCTTTAAATCGCAGAGACCCGGCGCGCGCGCGCCCTAGGGAGCGGGGCCGCGCGCGCCGGGACAGAACAGACGGAGAGCGAGTCAGGTAGGGGAGCCGGGGTGCGCATCGCGAGCGGGCGCTACCCGCATCGCGAATCGCATCCCGGCTGGCAGCGGAATCGCAGCGCCCCGGGTCAGAGGACGTGACCGGAGCGCTGCAGCGGGGGGAGTGAAGCGAGCGCTCCGGGGAGGAGCGGGGACCCGGAGCGCTCGGCGTAACAGGTATGAGGGCTAATTTTTTGCGCCGTGATCTGAAGTTTTTAGCGGTACCATTTTTGCAATGATAGGACTTATTCATAGCTTTTTATTCATTTTTTCTTGATATAAAAAGTGACCAAAAATGCACTATTTTGGACTTCGGAATTTTTGGGCGCGCACGCCATTGACCGTGCAGTTCAATTAAAGATATATTTTTATAATTCGGACTTTTTCACACGCAACGATACCACATATGTTTATTTTTATTTACACTTTTTTTTTTGTGGGAAAAGGGGGGTGATTCAAACTTTTAATAGGGAAGGGGTTAAATGATCTTTATTCACTTTTTCTTCACTTTTTTTTTGCAGTTTTATAGCTCCCATAGGGACCTATAACACTGCACACACTGATCTTTCACATTGATCACTGGTTTCTCATAGGAAACCAGTGATCGATGATTCTGCCGCTTGACTGCTCATGCCTGGATCTCAGGCACTGAGCAGTCATTCGGCGATCGGACAGCGAGGAGGCAGGTAGAGACCCTCCGGCTGTCCTGTAAGCTGTTCGGGATGCCGCTATTTCACCACGGCTATCCCGAACAGCTCCCTGAGCTAACCGGCATGCTTTCACTTTCACTTTAGACGCGGCGTTCAACTTTGAACGCCGCGTCTAAAGGGTTAATAGCGTGCGGCAGCGCGATCAATGCCGCACGCTATTAGCCATGTGTCCCAGTCGTTGTTAGAGGCCGGGCCCGACCCGCTATGACGTGGGGCCACGCCGTGGCTCCGCGTTATAGCTCGGGAGCGGACTCATGACGTACCTGTACGTCATGAGTCCTTAAGGGGTTAAAGGGGTACTCTGCTGCTCAGCGTTCAAAACAAACTGTTCCGATAGCTGGAGGCGGCGCCGGGAGCTTGTGATGTCATAGCCCTGCCCCCTCATGATGTCACACCCCACCCCCTCAATGCACGCTCCCTCCCATAAACTTGCATTGAGGGGGTGGGGTGTGACGTCATGAGGGGGCGGGGCTATGACGTCACAAGCTGCCGGCTCCAACGTACGGAACAGTTTTTTCCAAATGCTGAGCAGCGTAGCACCCCTTTAAAAGCAATTAGAAGGTTGATGCAGGGCACCACTCACCACCTTGTAGATCGCTCTGCACTTGCAGGGTGGCACGGAGCTGCATCCGGCCTCCGGTTAGTGGATTCGCTGCAGTAGGAGTAACGGCGACTGGAAGTCCCAGAATGTCCTGATACAGTTGACCTGTGAGCGCATGTCAGGATCATTAGTCTCTGCTCTCGCTGTGCTTAGATGGACGGGCTGGCTGATGTTGGCACAAAGCGATGTTCGGCCTGGATGTATACAGTTGTAGCCGGTACAGCAGGTAAAACACAAACTGGCAGATGGTATGAGCTGGCAGATGATGTACAGGCTGGCAGGACCTGCGTCCGGTCTATGGGAACCAGGATGATGGTAGTAGATAACAGAACGATAGTCTGTAGTAGCGTCCTCGTGTCAGCGGTAAGGTGCGTGGTTGAGTGGTACCAAAATAAGGGGGGTTACAGCGCTTCCAAATTATGGTTGAAGCAAGAGTCATAAGAAGTGGTGGTTATGGAAAGGTAAAACAGGCTAGACGCGTTTCAAGGCCACGGGCCTTTTCCTCAGTAGTTTAATAGAGATGACCAGATAGCTCCAAAGTCCAGTTTATATAACCTCAAAATGATTCTTGCTTCAACCATAATTTGGAAGCGCTGTAACCCCCTTATTTTGGTACCACTAAACCACACACCTTACCGCTGACACAAGGACGCTACTACAAACTATCGTTCTGTTATCTACTACTATCATCCCGGTTCCCATAGGCCTGAAGCAAGTCCTTGCCAGCCTGTACACCATCTGCCAGCTCATACCATCTATTAGTTGTGTTTTACCTGCTGTACCGGCTACAACTGTATACATCCATAGCAACCAATCAGATCGCTTCTTTCATTTTCGAAAAGTCCTCTGAAAAATTAAAGAAGCGATCTGATTGGTTGCTATGGGCAACTCAGAAACTTTTCCTCTGGACAGGTTTTGATAAATCTCCCCCCATATGTCTGTATTATTTGGGTACAATATTGAGGGGGGGGGGGGGGGCATCCTAAGAAGGAACCGCACACGGCACCAACTATCCCAATCCCTGTAAATGTCTGATGGACAGTATCTTCTAAAACACTTACAGCTCTACACTCTCCCCTTCTTTTGTCTATGAACTATGAATTCTACAAAAATTCTATGAAAAAAAAATCCTCCCTGGTGAACATAAGATGATAATAAATGGCAGCACTTACCTGGCAACATGTCGCTTGGCTTCAGAAGCCCACACTGGCGATCAACCCATCAGTCCTCAACATTCCATGTGACATCATTGTCTGTAAACACCTCCCTAGTGATGTCATCATGCTGGGATGTCATGACCAGTACTGGTTTGTCTGGCTCCTTAGATTCCATTCATCTAGTAGGCTGTGCCTTGTGTCATTTATGGCTTAAAGGGGTAGTCCGGTAGAAAACCTTTATTTTTTTTTATTTTTTTTTTTAAATCAACTTGTGCCAAAAAGTTAAACAGATTTTGTAAATGACTTCTATTAAAAAATCTTAATCCTTCCAGTACTTATTAGCTGCTGAATTCTACAGAGGGAATTCTTTTCTTTTTGGAACACAGAGCTCTCTGCTGACATCACGAGCACAGTGCTCTCTGCTGACATCTCTGTCCATTTTAGGAACTGTCCAGAGTAGGAGAAAATCCCCATAGAAAACATATTCTGCTCTGGACAGTTCCTGAAATGGACAGAGATGTCAGCAGAGAGCACTGTGCTCGTGATGTCAGCAGAGAGCACTGTGTTAAAAAAAAGAAAATAATTTCCTCTGTAGTATTCAGCAGCTAATAAGTACTGGAAGGATTAAGATTTTTTAATAGAAGTAATTTACAAATCTGTTTAACTTTCTGGCACCAGTTGATTAAAAAAAAAAGTTTTCCACTGGAGTACCCCTCTAATATGATCATCTACCATTGCACCACATAGCAGAACATTGCAGTGTATGGGGGCCCATAAATCATAGTTGGCTCTCTGTTATGGCGCTTGGTATTGCCCCCAGGATAGAAAAATGTTTGTTTCCCCTTCCTACCTTTTCCATAAGGTTGGGTTCACACTGTGGAATCTCCACACAGATTTTCTGGCAGAGATTGAGCTAGCGGCACTAGGACCGAGCAGACTGCACTGCCGTCCCCATAGATGGCAATGCATTTCTGGGTGGATCTTTTGAGAGATGTGCTCAGAAATACATTGCCATCTACGGGGACGGCAATGCAGTCTGTGCAGTGCTAGTGCCGCTGGCTCGATCTCCAGCAGAAATTCTCACCCTCTTCTGTCCTTCTGGAGGGGGTTGTCCTACACCGGTCCTCACCATCCAATAGTAAAGTGGATTGGACAACCATTGTTCTCCAAGAGCCCCATAGCTGGTGCCTGCTTTGCTTCTATGGCAGTGGTCTCCAACTTGCGGACCTCCAGATGTTGCAAAGCTACAACTCCTAGCATGCCCGGACAGCCGTTGGCTGTCCGGGCATGCTGGGAGTTGTAGTTTTGCATAATCTGGAGGTCTGCAGGTTGAAGACCACTGTTCTATGGTGTCTATTGGTGTAGCTGGGAGGAGGCAACCAGGGCACATGCCTCAGGTGCTGACTGCCAGGGGGCGGCAAAAAGCAGCTTTGTCTTAAAGGGGTACTCTGGTGAAAAACTTTTTTTTTTTAAATCAACTGGTGCCAGAAAGTTAAACAGATTTGTAAATTACTTCTATTAAAAAATCTTAATCCTTCCTGTACTTACTAGCTGCTGAATACTACAGCGGACATTCTTTTCTTTTTGAAACACAGAGCTCTCTGCTGACATCACGAGCACAGTGCTCTCTGCTGACATCTCTGTCCATTTTAGGAACTGTCCAGAACAGCATATGTTTGCTATGGGGATTTCCTTTTACTCTGGACAGTTCTTAAAATGGACAGAGATGTCAGCAGAGAGCACTGTGCTCGTGATGTCAGCAGAGAGCTCTGTGTTTCAAAAAGAAAAGCATTTCCGCTGTAGTATTCAGCAGCTAATAAGTACTGGAAGGATTAAGATTTTTTAATAGAAGTAATTTACAAATCTGTTTAACTTTCCGGAGCCAGTTGATTAAAAAAAAAAAAAGTTTTTCACCGGAGTACCCCTTTAACCAGGGCATTTACATACAGGGTTAGGGTAATAAACTGAACATTTCCTTGGGTGAAGGAAAGCCAAGCTATGGCCCTAATCTACACGAAAACTGTAATAAAATCTAATGCAATTTTATGAAAAATGTCTACAAAATACACAAAATACAATTAAAGTTGGATTTAAATGTGTCCTTCATCTTTACATTAATGTGACAAACATTATGATTTGGGGTTTGGGGGGGGGGGGGATCAATTGAAATGAGTAAGAGTATGGCATGCGGGAATCAACTGGCATGATTATGGCACAGGAGGATCGGGGGGGGGGAGGATTAATGTGATGTCACACACATATATATATATATATATATATATATATATATATATATATATGCAAATTAGGATGGCAGGTATTTTCTGGTAAGAAAGGTGGCAGCCCTCTCCGCACCCCAGACAGAATGTGTTATTAGTGCTATGTGTAGTGCAGGGCTGGAGGGGGTGGGGCATGACACAGGGACTCTGGGGCTCCCTGCAAAAACCCCAGGTACTCCTGCTCTGGCAGGGTACCAACCGTTTATGGCTCTGCGGGCAGATACCTTGGCTAACGCCAAGGGGGATGCCGGGAGCATTTGTGGTCCCTTAGTAGCTTCGGTGAAAAGGGACATCGAACCTGGAACCTCGCAGGTACCTTTTGTTCCGGAGGCGAAGGGTGGTTTTGTTGGCGGCCATTCTCCTGTTGGAGAAGGGCTTGCGATAGACCGCATCCGTTGTGCACGTTTATTTTTTGTGTAACACGTTTGCACTTTTTCTTGCACTTTGGGTGATTCAAGAACACGTTCCTCGGCTCTTAAAAAAATAAAAAAAATAGGACATAGTGGGTAGTGTTGAGCGGCATAGGCCATATTCGAATTCGCGAATATTCGCGAATATATGGACGAATATTCGTCATATTCGCGAATATTCGCATATTCGTAATATTCTCGTTTTATTTTCGCATATGCGAATATTCGCACGTGCGAAAATTAACATATGCGAAAATTTGCAAATACTAAAATTAGTGTAAGCGAAAATTCGCATATGCGAAAATTAGCATGTGCACTTTTTCGCATATGCGAAAATTCGCACACCGGTCTCACACAGTACTATTAGAGCCTTCTTTACACCACACAAGCTGGAAGCAGAGAGGGATGATCACTGTGATGTGTACTGTGAAAAAAAAAAAAAAAAAAATGAATATTCGTAATTACGAATATATAGCGCTATATTCGCGAATATTCGCGAATTCGCGAATATGCGATATTCGCGAATAAAATTCGAATTGCGAATATTCGTGAGCAACACTAATAGTGGGGGAAAACAATGGATGATATTGTTGAAATTGATTAAAATGATTCTGATGACTGATCTATAAATTAATACTTTTATGCCATTGCTAATGCTGCAGAAAGATATTTGTTACCTACCCTTAACCTATATACTCAGCTTGCTATCTGCTCGTGACTAAGATGGAAACCTTGGGATGAAGCCAAGAGAAGTGAGATAAAGAAGGCTGAGAGTTGGAGGAGGACAGAGAAATCTGGAATTTTCCAGTATGAGAGTGAGAGGGCGAGGGCAGAAATGAGAAATGGATGCCTAAATATGCTAATATATACGCAGACACATAACTCAAATAACCAATCAAAATGTAACATGATGATTTTAACGTAATAACTAACCTCCCCTTTTTTGTCAAATGTAAAAACCAATGTACTTCTGTGTATTAAACAGAACTTTTACCACTCCTTGGGGACAGCTCCTGAGTTTCCTGCTGAGAAAGAGTTTTATACCAACTTTTGTCTAGTGTATATTTCTTGTATCGACACTCAGCAGTATACAGCAGCACTCATGCACATTTTAAGGCCTCATCCACACCCATCCTTGGCAATATCATCAGTATATTCCTCCCATCATCTGGCTCTAATGTTTCCCAACCAAAGTGCCTCCAGCTGTTGCAAAATTACAACTTCCAGAATGCCCGAACAGACAAAGAATGGGGGGAGAATAGGTGAATTTCGGCACCGATCTCTGTTCTGCAGAACCAATTCACAAACTTATCATACAGAGCAACCAAGGGTGAAGGATTAAAAAACAAAGCAGCTTCTTAAAGGGGTATTCGAGGAAAAAACTTTTTTTTTATATTTCAACTGGCTCCAGAAAGTTAAACAGATTTGTAAATTATTTCTATTAAAAAAATCTTAATCCTTTCAGCACTTATGAGCTTCTGAAGTTAAGGTTGTTCTTTTCTGTCTGAGTAATCTCTGATGACACGTGTCTCGGGAAACACCCAGTTTAGAAGCAAATTCCCATAGCAAAACCTCTTCTAAACTGGGTGGTTCCCGAGATACGTGTCATCAGAGAGCACTTAGACAGAAAAGAACAACCTAAACTTCAGAAGCTCATAAGTACTGAAAGGATTAAGATTTTTTAATAGAAGTAATTTACAAATCTGTTTAACTTTCTGGAGCCAGTTGATATTTAAAAAAAAAGTTTTTTTCTGGATAACCCCTTTAAATAGAACGACAATGCGCTTCACATAGATGACTTAATGTGACATCCAAACACAATCTGGTAAAAATATACAAACATTAGTGACCCCCCCCCCCCCCCATTCAGAAAAAGAGCATAATGTGCAATAAATAAAACAAATGAATTTGTGTGGCAAACTATGATCTGCAAGATTAACCCAAATTTACTGATGGATTACATTTCTAAATGGGGCTGCTATTACACTAGAGGTCGTAGGTTTGCCACTAACAGTGCTAAGCATGCAATACATAAAATCACCACAAGATGCCCTCAGAGTACAGAGGGATATATCAGATTTATGAGGGTATGTTCATTCACACCATGCTATGGCTATACAGCAGTGGTCTCCAACCTGCAGACCTCCAGATGTTGCAAAACTACAACTCCCAGCATGCCCGGACAGCCAACGGCTGTCCGGGCATGCTGGGAGTTGTAGTTTTGCAACATCTGGAGGTCTGCAAGTTGGAGACCATTGCTATACAGCAACCAAATCCAGCAGGAGAATAAAAAAATGGGCAGCTGCTGTATCCCCACCAGACCCACACCCCATTCATTTCAATGAGCCAGATGGAGTCGACTCATTTTTGAACTGTATCAGTTTTGCTGCTGGTCTAAAAATGGCGGCAGACCACAATTTTCATTCCGGCAACAAAGCCGGATACGATCCGAAAATGAGCCGAACGGAGTCACTAGCTGACTCTGTCTGATTCATTGAAGTGAATAGGGTGCAGCTCGGGTCCAGTGGGCTTTTAAATTCTCTCTATCCGGCTGCCGTATACGCAAAACATGGTGGGAATGCACCTTACTTGCTGCTGATTTCATCTACAGAGAGTCGCTGATTACACACTATCATGCAGTAACACCAAAGAACCACAAGATGTCATGTCTGAGAAAAAAAAAAGGGTCACAAAACATAATCCAATGTGGACCCCCGTAAAATATACCGTATTTATCGGGGTATACCACGCACCGGCCAATAACACGCACCCTCATTTTACCAAGGATATTTGGGTAAAAAAAGTTTTTTACCCAAATATCCATGGTAAAATGAGGGTGCGTGTGTGCGCGTGTATACCCCGATATACCCCCAGGAAAGGCAGGGGGAGAGAGACCGTCGCTGCCCGCTTCTCTCCCCCTGCCTTTCCTGGGGTCTAGAGCGCTGCTGTCGGCCCTTTTCACCCCCTGGTTATCGGCGCCGCTGCCCGTTCTGTCCCCCTGACTATCGGTGCCGGCGCCGATAGCCAGGGAGAGAGAAGCGGCGCCGACAGCCAGGGGGAGAGAAGGGGCAGCGGCACCCATTGCCGGCGCCGCTGCCCCGTTGCCTCCCCCCATCCCCGGTGGCATAATTACCTGAGTCGGGTCCGCGCTGCTCCAGGCCTCCGTCGTGCGTCCCCAGCGTCGTTGCTATGCACGGCGCGGCGCTTTGACGTCATGCGCCGCGCCGTTCAGCGCATAGCAACGACGCCGGGGACGCACGCCGGAGGCCTGGAGCAGCGCGGACCCGACTCAGGTAATTATGCCACCCGGGATGGGGGGAGGCAATGGGGCAGCGGCGCCGGCAATGGGTGCCGCTGCCCCTTCTCTCCCCCTGGCTGTCGGCACCGCTTCTCTCCCCCTGGCTATCGGCGCTGGCAATGGGGCGCCGGCACCGATAGTCAGGGGGACAGAACGGGCAGCGGCGCCGATAACCAGGGGGTGAGAAGGGCCGACAGCAGCGCTCTAGACCCCAGGAAAGGCAGGGGGAGAGAAGCGGGCAGCGACGGCCTCTCTCCCCCTGCCTTTCCTGGGGGTGTATCGGCGTATAACACGCACACAGACTTTAGGCTAAAAATTTTAGCCTAAAAAGTGCGTGTTATACGCCGATAAATACGGTAAGTTTTCTATCTATCTATCTATATATATATATGAAGTATGTAGTAAGCAGAAATATGTTTTTGGCAAGGAACTCCAAGGGGGTAAAGGACAACTACAGAGATAACAATGAAAAATTACATAATAAACATTGCATGTAAATACCCAGAGAGATCTATAATAAAGATTCACACCACGATTTTGCAATACAGTTCCCGTATACATTTCCAATTTGAAAACCGTACGGAACCGTATTGAAAACCGTATGCATTGACTCTCCATTGAAAACCGTATGCCAAAAGATCCATCAGGTTGTGTCCGTTTTGTATCCTGTACAGTTTTGTCCGTTTTATCCCCGTACCCAAAACCATAGTCTGCACACAAAGGGAAAATCATAACGCAAACCCAACCATGGGCGGAAATAACCAATAAACAGGTAACTATATAACAATGAGGCCCACACATTAGGAATCAGTGATGGTTCTAGTAGACCAGAGATTTCCAATCTTTTCATGTTGGAGACACCCTTTGGAGACATGCATAGTTTTGTGACACTCTTCGCCATACCGCCAATTGCACATATTGCGCTGCGTGTCCTACGACGCATTAAGATACAAAAACGTTTGATATGTTGTAAAGCATGTACAACCAATAGGTTTTGCAATTGCTTTCATTAGAATTTTTTCAGTATTTCATACTGATAAAGCCAGTCAAACAACTGCCCTCCCCTGCCTGCTTGGACACATACTAGTCCTGCTGTGTCCATGTGTCATCACCTATGTCATGGACACACTTCCTTGATTGACAGGTGTGAGCGCAGGGTTCAGAGCTGGAGGAAAAATCCTCCCACTGTCGGCTTGTGTCCCGCTACTGTCAGTGAGGACATGCTGGGAGTTGTAGTTTTGCTAATGCTAGGTGAGATGTGAGCAGACAGCATACTGAGGGAGGGGGCGGAGACCTGCACAGTGAGGCCACGCCCCCTCCCTTTGAGAGGAATTCAGACTAGTGAGCTAAATTAAAAGTGTAATAAAAAAATAAATAAAGGTGCTAGACACATAAAAATTACTGTATTTATCGGCGTATAACACGCACTTTTTAGGCGTGTTATACGCCAATAAGCCGCTGCAGTTCAATTATTTAAAGCGGGTGCTTTAAATCAATGAACTGCAGCGGCTTTGCAGGTAACAGGTAATTATGCTACCGGGGATGGGGGAGGCAACGGGGCAGCGGCGACGGCAATGGGTGCCGCTGCCCCTTCTCTCCCCCTGTCTGTCGGCGCCGCTGCCCCATTGCCGGCGCCGCTTCTCTCCCCCTGGCTATCGGCGATGGCAATGGGGCGACGGCACCGATAGTCAGGGGGAGAGAAAGGGCAGCGGCGCCGATAGCCAGCGGGAGAGAAGGGCCGGCAGCAGCGCTCTAGACCCAGGGAAAGGCAGGGGGAGAGAAGCGGGCAGCGACGGCCTCTCTCCCCCTGCCTTTCCTGGGGGTGTATCGGGGTATACGCATGCACACACACGCACCCTCATTTTACCATGGAAATTTGGGTAAAAAACTTTTTTTCACCCAAATATCCTTGGTAAAATTAGGGTGCGTGTTATAGGGCGGTGCGTGGTATACCCCGATAAATACAGTAGATGTACATCGTCAGGATTAGATACTGAGAGATATATGGAAAAAAAAACGTTTTTTTTGTTGGATCGGACTGGTACACTTTAAGTTATACTGGTATCAGCATTACAAATGTGACTGCTACCTCCCAGAGCCATTTCATCCCCCCTCTTTATCACCCCCTGTGCTGTTTCATTCAAGGTATCTCTCACCTAAAACAAGGGGTTTCCATTACAGTGACCCCCCCGACCTACGATGGACCCGACATACGATCATTTCAGCATATGATGGCCTCTCAGAGGCCATCGCATGTTGAAGGCAGCATCAACATACGATGCTTTTGTATGTCGGGGCCATCGCATAAACGGCTATCCGGCAGCGCAGACTGCTTCAGCTGCCACCGGATAGCCGTTTACGGTGCCCCGTGTGGTCCGCTGACGATCACTTACCTGTCCTCGGGGCTCCGGCGCGTCCTCTTTGGGATCCCCTGCATCGTCGGCGCTCTCCATCATCACGTTGCTGCGCACGCCGTCCCGTCATCCAATAGGAGCGGCGTGCGTAGCGACGTGATGGCGGCGACGGAGAGCGAGGGTGCCGGGGAAGCAGAGGCCTTGCTGGAGCGTCGGGGACACCCCGGGGACACGGTGACAGCGATGGAAGGCGACATCCAGCGCAGCGGTGACGAGCGGTGACGGTCCGGAGCGGCGGGGACAGGTGAGTATAACCTCCAATACCAGTGGCTGTCCGGGCATGCAGGGTGTTGTAGTTTTGCAACATCTGGAGGTCCGTAGGTTGTAGACCACTGTCCTATACTTTACATTGCACTTTACGATGGATGGTTCCAACAAATGATGGTCCGTTTGGAACGGATTACCATTGTATGTTGAGGGACCACTACTATAGAAAAAAAAAAAATTTATTTTAAATTGTAGTTTTGCAACAGACTGTTTGGAAAGCGCTGCCATATGGTGAACAGCATAAATGGAATAAAAATGAATAATAATTTCTGAATTTTGGTCACATCATATATCAGAATTTTTTTTTAAAAAAGGGCGATCATACAGTCCGATGTAATCCAATGGTACTGCTAAGACCTACAAATCACGGCGAAAAAAAATGAGCCCTCATTTCTGTATACAGAAAAATGAGAGAGTTACAGGGGTCTGAATTGACTATTTCTTTTTAGTATATTAATTTTTTTTTTAAGCAGTACAATAATAAATAAACATGTAACCATGGGGATCGTTTTAATCAAATTGATCCACAGAATAAAGGGAACATGTCGGTTTTACCGTAAAGTGCGCTGCGTAAAAATGAAACCCCCAAAATTTGCTACATTTTGCCCTACAAATAATATTGTTTTGGTTGTGTCGTACATTTTATGGTAAAATGAAAGGCTACATTACAAAGAACAATTAGTCGCGCAAAAAAAAAAAAAGCCTTCATGTGGTTCTGTGGATGGGATAATAAGTGTTAAGGGTTATGGCTCTTAGAAGGATAAAAGGGAAAAACAAAAACGCAAAAATGACAACGAGCTTTTATTTGGGGGTAAAAAAAATTGCAGAAACAGAAAAAAGATGAGCGAGTACTTCAGGCAATGTGTAGTTCAGGACTTGATCACTAGGGGGCAATATAGATCCATAGAGATAATGGCGAACAGACGGCTACAGAACCCATCCAACCACAAACTACAATTCCCAGCAGGGCTTTCTTCCGTTCTGTAGCACGTGACTGTGAGGTGGGCGTGGCTGTAGGCTGAAGTGGGCGGGGCTTGAAGGCCCTGAAGCCGAGATCTGAAGTAGAGAGCGCTGGCCGGGCGTCCGGGTGACAGGCGGGCGACAGAGCTCCAGGTGGGTCCGGGGCGTCTTGCAGGTTGTACCGGGGGTGGCCGCTTCTTCTCGGGGCTGTCTCCCCGGTGTGGCGGTGGGTATAGTGCGGTTGGAGGAGTCTGCGCACTGCACCTTCTATCGCGTTATATTTGCAGACGTATTGCCTCGGGTTCACACTGTCCGTCTTTTATTGCTGCGTTTTACACACCGTGGCCCGCTGGAGGTCACTACACTACAACGCCCAGCATGTCCTGAGTATTCTGGGAGATGTAGTCTTGGTGTGTCAGTGTAATAGAGAAAGTGTTTATAAAGTTTACAGCCTCCCCCTGCTGTGAGTGAGGTGGGTGCTGACCTTCAGCTGCTGCGGCACCTCTTGGTCTCCCCCCTTCCTCCAGCTGCTGCAGTACTGTTATGCATGCTCACTGCAGCACCTCAATGATGCTGCAGCACCTCTTGGTGCCCCCCCCCCCCTCTTCCTGGCTGCTGCTGCACCTTTTAGTGATTGCCCTCCTCTAGCTGATGCAGCACTTCTTGATGTTTGCCCCCCCCCCCCCAGCTGCTGCAGTGGCACCTCTTTATTTTTTACTTCCCCCCTCTCCCTAGCTGCTGCGATACCTCTTAGTGTCTGCCCCCCCCAGCTGCTGCTGCACCTCTTAGTGGTTTCCCTCCTCTAGCTGATGCAGCACTTCTTGATGTTTGCCCTCCCCCCCCCCCCCCCCCCAAGCTGCTGCAGTGGCACCTCTTTATTTTTTACTTCCCCCCTCTCCCTAGCTGCTGCGATACCTCTTAGTGTCTGCCCCCCCAGCTGCTGCTGCACCTCTTAGTGGTTTCCCTCCTCTAGCTGATGCAGCACTTCTTGATGTTTGTCCCTCTAGCCCCCCCCCCCAGCTGCTGCAGTGCCACCTCTTTATTTTTAACTTTCTCCCCTTTTCCTAGCTGCTGCGATACCTCCTTAGTGTCTGCCCCCCTAAGCTGCTGCAACACCTCTTGTTGATTGCTGACTGTAGCTGCTGCGGCACTGCTTCATGTTTGCCGTTCTAGCTGCCAAGTGTATTTTTTTTTTTAGTGTTTGTCCATAGCTGCTGCAGCACTTCTTAGCATTTGATGCCGCCCCCCCCAATCCCCCTCCAGCTGCTGCGGCACTTCTTGGTGCTTACCTCCCTTACCTAGCAGCTGTGGAACCTCTTGGTTTTTAAACACCACCCACCTCCCTAGCTGCTTTGGCACAATGTTGTACACCCCTGCTGCAGCACTCCTTAGCCTGTGCTTTAACACCTCATGCGGTAGCTGCTGCAGAACCTCTCTGAGAAGGAAATGCTTCATTGGCAGGCAGGGCTTGCTGGGCATTGTAGTCTCCCACTCATCGTGCTCCACATGTTGCAGACGACCTCTGTAGGGTCCCATGTATGTGCTTTGTATTTTGCCCTGTGTGTGACTCCGCCATGTTTGTCTCTTCTCACAGGGTCCCCCAAACCCTGCAGCCATGGCAAGACAAATGGGCCGAGACCCCGGCCTGAGGGAGAAGGTGAAGATGTTCCTGGGCCTGGGACCATCCCGGGGGAAGTCCAAGCACTCAGAATGGCGTCAGCCGGAGTACATCATCACCACCGAGCTGCTAAAAGTGAGGACCGCCATCAAAGCTTGACTGACAGGGGCCTTGTTGCCCATAGCAACCAATCCCAACTAGACTTCTATTCCTTAAGATGTCCAACGAAACAAAATGTATCCCCCTATCTGCACTATAGGGGATAAGTGTCTGATCGTGGGGTCTGACTGCTGGGACCCCTCAGCAAAATGCGCATTATTATAGCAGAGGCGGGGCCCAATACAGGAGATTGTGAGGGCCCCATTGCCGAAAAAGTATATCCCCCTATCCTAAGGATACGGGATAAGTTTCACATGTATTGTGAAATACATGTGGCTGCCAGGCCCCGTACAGGAGATCGCGGGGAGCCCCAGTGGTCGGACCCCCCCCCCCCCCCCCCCGCGATCTCCTGTACGGGGCCTGGCAGCCCGCGTAAAGAATGTTGACCACTGCACGAAGCGGCGGCTGACACATCCCCTCAATACAACTCTATGGCAGAGCCGAAGCGCTGCCTTCTGCAATCTCCGGCTCTGCCATAGCGATGTATCGAGGGGGCCTGTCGGCTGCCGCTTCGTGTGGTGGTCGACATCCACTATCTGGCCAGTGAGCCTTAGGATTACGTTTTTCAGCACTGGACTACCCCTTTAACCTCTATGGGTAGCAAAATCAGCTGCAGAAAATATGCAGCAGATCCTGTACATGTGAATGTACCCTAAAGGGTACAAGTACAGTATCCTGCGCATATTTGATGCGCAGGATTTGAAGCTGCAGATTTCAATGTAAACTAAATAACTGAACAGAGCTTCAAATCTGTGCAGGATACTGTGTGAATACACCCTAAACAAGAAATTCCTGACTAAAGGTGCCTCCAGCTGTTGCAAAACTACAACTCCCAGCATGCCTGGACAGCCCTTGGCTGTCCAGGCATGCTGGGAATTGTAGTTTTTCAACACTGCTTGGTAAGCACTGACATAAAGTTTCGTCTTTTTTTCCCACGCTGACTTTTCATCTATTTCCCAGGAGCTGAGCCCGGAGAGCGCGCTGAGCATCCGTGTTCGAGCCATGAGTCAAGTCTGCGAGCTGGCGAAAACGAAAAAATTTGAGGATGTAAGTGTACTCGCTCTAGGAGTGATCTTTTAGCAGCACATCATTGTAAGACCGAAGAGTGAAGCTGCAGTGTAAAGCAAGAGAGAAACGCTGCAGCACCCAAAATCAGGAGCCAAACGCAATGTCCTTGATTAGAACTGGGCTCCTAAAAACCGCATCACGGAATATCCGAAATCTTTCTTTAGTCAGCCTGTGGGTCGTGTACGCTTGAAAGTAGACAATCTGAACAAGCACTGCTGCAGGGTAAAGCATGGAGGAGCAAAACATGTGTTTATTATTATTATTATTATTATTTTTTTTTTTTCACATTACACCAGGGTGCCTCCAACTAGAGGCTGTCAGGGCATGCTGGGAGTTGTAGTTTTTAAACAGCTGAAGTCACCCTGGTTGTAAAAACACTAGGTTAGACCATGAGTTGTATGTTTTTTCTTCTTACCATCTTGTCTGTATTATTGCAGCATGCGGTGGAAGCCATCTGGACATCGGTTGCGGATCTGCTAGAACCTGACCAACCAGCAGAGGGCAGACTCAACGTGCTCATCCTATTGAAAAGCCTTGTTCTAGGACAGGTAACACTACAATGGTCCCTCAACATACGATGGTAATTCATTCCAAATGAACGAATCATTACTTGAATCCATCGTATGTTGAGGGATTCGTGCATTAATAATATAGAATGTTATATTCACGTGTCCCCGCCGCTCCGGACCGTCACCGCTGCCCTGGATCGTCGCTCTCTGTTGCTGCGCACCGCCGCTCCTATTGGATGACGTAATGATGACGGAGAGCGATGGCCATGCCGCGGAGCATGAAGAGGACGGTCTGGAACGTCGGGGACAGGCGAGTGACACTCACCGGACGACACGGGGCACATTAAATGGCTATCCGGGGGCAGCTGAAGCAGTCTGCGCTGTCGGATAGCCGTTTATGCGAAGGCCCCGACATATAAAAGCATCGTATGTAAGAAATGATCGTAGGTCGGGGGATCCCTGTATTTTAATTTACTATGGCTTAGCTGTTATCTGCTCGCCTCTGACTTCTCTGAAACATATACACACATACACACTGCTCAAAAATATAAAGGGAACCCTTAAACAACACAATGTAACTCCAAGTCAATGACACTTCTGTGAAATCTCACTGTCCACTCAGGAAGAACACTGACAATCTATTTCACATGCTGTTGTGCAAATGGAACAGACAACAGGTGGAAATTATAGGCAATTAGCAAGATACCCCCAATAAAGGAGTGGTTCTGCAGGTGGTGACCACAGACCACTTCTCAGTTCCTATGCTTCTTGGCTGATGTTTTGGTCACTTTTGAATGCTGGCGGTGATTTCACTCTAGTGGTAGCATGAGACGGAGTCTACAACCCACACAAGTGGCTCAAGTAGTGCAGCTCATCCAGGATGGCACATCAATACGAGCTGTGGCAAGAAGGTTTGCTGTGTCTGTCAGCGTAGTGTCCAGAGCATGGAGGCGCTACCAGGAGACAGGCCAGTACATCAGGAGATGTGGAGGAGGCCGTAGGAGGGCAACAACCCAGCAGCAGGACCGCTACCTCCGCCTTTGTGCAAGGAGGAGCACTGCCAGAGCCCTGCACAATGATCTCCAGCAGGCCACAAATGTGCATGTGTCCACTCAAATGGTCAGAAACAGACTCCATGAGGGTGGTATGAGGGCCCAACATCCACAGGTAGGGGTTGTGCTTACAGCCCAACACCGTGCAGGACGTTTGGCATTTACCAGAGAACACAAAGATTGTCAAATTTGCCACTGGCACCCTGTGCTCTTCACAGATGAAAGCAGGTTCACACTGAGCACATGTGACAGACGTGACAGAGTCTGGAGACGCTGTGGAGAACTGTCTGCTGCCTGCAACGTCCTCCAGCATGACCGGTTTGGCGGTGGGTCAGTAATGGTGTGGGGTGGCATTTCTTTGGTGGGCCGCACAGCCCTCCATGTGCTTGACAGAGGTAGCCTGACTGCCATTAGGTACCGAGATGAGATTCTCAGACCCCTTGTGAGACCATATGTTGGTGCGGTTAGCCCTGGGTTCCTCCTAATACAAGACAATGCTAGACCTCATGTGGCTGGAGTGTATCAGCAGTTCCTGCAAGAGGAAGGCATTGATGCTATGGACTGGCCCGCCTGTTCCCCAGACCTGAATCCGATTGAGCCCATCTGGGACGTCTCCCTCCATCCACCACAGACTGTCCAGGAGTTGGCGGATGCTTTAGAGGTCTGGGAGGACATCCCTCAGGAGACCATCCTCCACCTCATCAGGATCATGCCCAGGCGTTGTAGGGAGGTCATACGGGCACGTGGAGGCCACACACACTACTGAGCCTCATTGTGACTTGTTTTAAGGGCATTACATAAAGTTGGATCAGCCTGTAGTGGGGTTTTCCACATTGAAAATATGATTCCTTCTCTTTCCAGGGTGACCGGTTGGGGTTTCTCCGGGCGCATTTCTTCCACGTTATAAAGGATTACCCCAGTAATGAAGACCTTGCAGAGAGGCTGGAGGTTTTCAAAGCTCTTACTGATAATGGCAGAGACATTGCCTACCTGGAGGAGGAGCTAGGTAGGTATACGATTCATTTTATACTTCTACAGTATATAGGATGGGTCTTCCTGCAGCTTCCCCACAGGAAAAATGAAGTATTACACCCGAAAGAACAGAGAATGCTTTGACTTTGACTGAAGTTTATCCCAACCAGTGTGCCTCCAGCTGTTGCAAATCTACAACTCCCAGCATGCCCGGACCGCCTATGGCTGTCCAGGTGTGCTGGTAGTTGTAAAATTGCAACAGCTGGAGGCAAACTAGTTTGAGAAACACTGCCTTATCCTTTACATATGGCTGTTGGGATAGGCTGGGTAATATGAAGAATAAATGATGGGATTGTATTTACTGATCTTGGTGTTTTTCATTGTAGCTGCGTTCGTCCTGCAGTGGATGGAGTTCGCCCTGTCCCCGGATTTTCTGCTTGTGTTGGTGAATCTGGTGAAGTTTCACAGCTGTTATCTGGAAAGTTACATTGCCCCTATGGTGCAGTAAGTATTCCTAGAGCCATCCATCTAGCAGACCAGAGAAGTAGATCTCAGATAACACTGATCAGTGCTAGGTCTATGCGTAGCACTGAACAGTATTGGCAATCAAGATTGTTACAAATCGTCCACTGAGGGTACTTTAAAATCTAAAAAATAAAAAAAACTTTTATGTGAATAAGCCCCTTCCCCCAATAAAAAATACCCCACCCCTTTCACGTTTTAAAAATAAAGTAAAATGTAAAAAAATAAACTTATTTGGTATATTTTCCAAAATATAAAAATGTTAAAAGAGAAACCTTTAACATCCCCCCCCCCCCTTCCCTCATATATAGCCTCATATATGGAAAAATAGGGTTATATGCATTATACTATTAGAAAAGTCTGTAGCCATGGGTATCAATGCAATCCTATTGTCCCACAGAATAGAGAACATGTCAGTTTTACAGTATAGTTAAAAACAACCCCCCCCCCCCCCAAAAAAAAGACCTATGTGTACAGTAGCATCCAATAAGGTCAGGACTAGAGATGAGCGAACTTACAGTAAATTTGATTAGTCACAAACTTCTCGGCTCGACAGTTGCTGACTTTATCCTGCATAAATTAGTTCAGCTTTCCGCTGGGCTGGAAAAGGTGGATACAGTCCTAGAAAAGTCTCCTAGGACTGTATCCACCTTTTCCAGCCCACCGGAGCACCTGAAAGCTGAACTAATTTATGCAGGATAAGGTATCAACTGCCGAGCCGAGAAATTCGTGACGAATCGAATTTACTGTAAGTTCGCTCATCTCTAGTCAGGACCTAGTCTCGTATACTTTCACTCCCATACATGACTCTAATTCTTATGTTATATGCTGTAATGTTTTGGCTGATGGTTTTATTTGTTTTTATCTTTCAGAATGATTTGCCTGCTTTGTAACCGGACCGCTTCTTCCTATGATATTGAGGTTTGTTCATTAATTCATATATTTTTTAATTTTTTAAATTTTTATATATTTTTTATTTTATTTTTTATTGTTTGCAGAGTAGATGAAAGAGAAACCTGTGTCAGGGATTTCATGCTGCCTGAACAACAGACCGGAAAGTGGAATCACAACATATCGTGATTTTACTCTGAGGTGCTCAGGCATTTTATAGATGTCATAGTTTTAAAAGCTGCCAGAAAATGAGCAAATAGTCACTGGTGCGGAGGGGACGGTCCCCGCAGCTGCTTTCCTACCTTGGATGACGCGTTTTTCTCTCTATACACACACAGGGAGAGATGGGTCACGTAATGCCGGCAGGAAATAAAGCAGCTGCCAAGGACCACCCCATTGACTATTCATGCCGCTCCCAGTGGCTTTTAGAACTATGATTTCTCTGAAGTGTCCAAACGCTTCAGAGTAAATCGTACTATGTTGTGTTTCTGTATCTGTTCCATGCTGCCCTTGATCTGGCAGGCACCGCTTTGCATGGGAGAAATAATCTGTTTCCCAACCAGAATGCCTCCAGCAGGAGCAAAAGTACAACTCCCAGCATGCCCGGACAGCCTTTGGCTGTCCGGGCATGCTGGGAGTTGTCATTTTGGAACGGGTTGTAGATCCAGTACAACTAATTTGCTTGTATGAGTTTCCGTTTATTTCTTACTGAATTAACTTGATAACGTGGAACGTTTAAATAAGAGCTACCGTATTTTTCGCCGTATAAGATGCACTTTTTCTTCCCCAAAACTGGGGGGAAAAAGTCGGTGCGTCTTATACGGCGAATACACCCCTATCGCGGCGGTCCCTGCGGCCATCAACGGCCGTGGCCCGCGGCTCGCGGTGATGCCCTGTATTAACCCTTCAGACGCGGCGATCAAAGCTGACCACTGTGTCTGAAGGGAAAGTGACACTAACCCGGCTGTTCAGTCGGGCTGTTCAGGACCGCCGCGCGATCTCACCGCGGCGGTCCCGAACAGCCCGACTGAATAGCCGGGTTAGTGCTTACAGGACACCGGGGGGGACCTTACCTGCCTCCTCGGTGTCTTCTCGGTTCAGGGATCCCCTTTATGCTGGCGCTCTCCTTCCTCGTAATCACGTCGTCGCGTACGTGCGTCGGCGTGCGTAACGACGTGATGGCGGCGACGGAGAGCGAGGATACCCGGCCGGCAGCAGAGACGTTCCGGAGCGACGGGGACACGGCGACAGCGATGGAGCGACATCCAGGGCAGCGGTGACGGGTCCGGAGCGGCGGGGACACGTGAGTATTACCTCCTATGCAGTGGTCTTCAATCTGCGGCCCTCCAGATGTTGCAAAACTACAACTCCCAGCATTCCCGGACAGCCAACGGCTGTCCGGGCATGCTGGGAGTTGTAGTTTTGCAACATCTGGAGGTCCGCAGATTGAAGACCACTATTGGGTTCAAAATCTTTATTTTTTTAGACTTTGCCCCTAAAAATTGGGTGCGTCTTATACGCCGGTGCGTCCTATAGGACGAAAAATACTGTATTTTCACCCTTTACCTGAATAATAAAGTTATTTGAATAGTTAATTATAAGATGTTTGTTTCTTCTAGGTCTCTTTGAAGGTCTTGGATGCTGTGGTTTGTTACAATTGCCTGCCGTCAGAGAGTATCCCCACATTCGTCATTACACTGTGTCGGACAATCAACGTGAAGGAGCTGTGCGAACCCTGCTGGAAGGTGGGAAGTGTAAAAAAAAAAAAAAAAAAACAACTTTAAAGGGATAACACCGTTTTATAGAATGATGGTTTATCGCTTAGATATGCTGTCACTTCATCACTGCTGGGCGTCTGACCTCTAGGAAGAACGAAGGGGCCGCAGCGCTAAATTGGCACCGTGGTACCCGCAGTTCCTTGTTATAGAGAGCAAGATTGCAATTCCCCTGCACATCTCTGGCTTCTTTATAAATGGGGAAGGTTCCCCTCCCCTACCAATAATGAAAAAAGCAATGGCTTATTTTACTGATTTATGGCATAGGAATACTACTTTATCAAAGGCGTTATCCAGGATTAAATAAACAGCACCACTCCTGTCCTCAGGTTGTGTGTGGGATTGCAACTAAGCTATTTTTGAGAGACCAATGGTTGGAGGGTGAATATACAGCAAAAACCAATAACCACCAAAGGTGGTCCAAAAATACCCTAAGGTCCCAACTAGAGATGAGCGAACTTACAGTAAATTCGATTCGTCACGAACTTCTCGACTCGGCAGTTGATGACTTTTCCTGCATAAATTAGTTCAGCTTTCCGGTGCTCCCGTGGGCTGGAAAAGGTGTATACAGTCCTAGGAGACTCTTTCCTAGGAATGTATCCATCTTTTCCAGCCCACCGGAGCACCTGAAAGCTGAACTAATTTACGCAGGATCAGTCATCAACTGCCGAGCCGAGAAAGCTCATCTCTAGTCCCAACCATTAATTAAAAGGACTTTAATAATCTGGTCCAATTGAAATAATAACTAGTGCACTTAGTGTCCAAAAATAAGATGAAAAACACACATATAAAAATACTGTGCAATTAGCTGATTTCTGAATGACCTTTCAATTGGACCAGATTATTAAAGTCCTTTTAATTAATGGTTGGGACCTTAGGGTATTTTTGGACCACTTATTTTTTTCCAACTTGGCTCCATTCGCTTCAATGGAACGGAGCTGCAATTCCACACATAACCTGAGGAAAGGGGTGGTGCTGTTTTTGAAAGAAATCAGCTCCCCCCCCCCCCCCCCATTTCTGGATAAGCCCTTTTGATCCTAGTTCTTTCCTCAGGTTCCATTCTTTATGGCTGCTTGTGCTTCTACTTTGTCGTCCCAGTTAGTGCCTGCGCAGCCTAGCTTTCTAAATGAGATTCATGGGTTTCTGGCCATGCTGGGGGTTGTAGTATAGCAATAGGTGAAGTGGTACAGGTTTGAGATCATTAGGTCTATAGTGGTATTTCCCGACCAGCTCCAGCTGTTGCAAAGCTACAACTCCCAGCTTGTAGCAGTTAAAGGGGTTCTCCACTGCCCTGCCTTCCGGAGCTCCGCTTGCATCGTCCGGAAGTTTATTTCTCCGGACGCTGTGTGGGGCTTCCGTGTTCGAGGCCGCCCTCGTTACGTCACGGCTGCCCCCCTCAACGAAGGTCTATGGGAAGGGGGTGTGACAGCGGTCGTGCCCCCTTCCCATAGACTTTCATTGAGGGGGCGGGGGCGTGACGTCACGAGGGGGTGGCCTCGAACATGGAAGCCCCACACAGCGTTCGGAGTAATAAACTTCCGGATGCTGCGAGCGGAGCTCCAGAAGGCAGGGCAGATGAGAACCCCTTTAAGTTTTGCAACAGTGGGAGGCAAACAGGTTGGGAATGCTGGGAGTTGTAGTTTTGTTATAGCTGGAGAGCCACAAGGTGGAGATCATCGGTCTACAGAAGTGTTTCCCAACCAGTGTGCCTCCAGCTGTTGAAATACTACAACTCCCAGCATGCCTTGACAGCCTTTGCAACAGCTGGAGGCACACTGCTTGGGATACACTGCTGTATTCGGTAGTTAGGTAATAACTTTTGATCTTGAAAATATCACTCTAAATATGACATATGCAAATTGGAGTGATGTATTAGTAAATATTCCGTATAATTTTCCTGCTCTCATATGCTCCACATTTCACACATGACCCTAATGTGTCTTTACGCCCGGTCACGTTTTTACAATCCCCGGTAAGGATCTTGTGTAGCCTTATCCTCTCAGCAGGACGCTTAGCTTTGTTCTCTCTTTATAAGACGGTCACTGAGTTATGTTTATTATGTTCTGTTTCCCAGAATGAGGAATGTTATTTTTGTCTCCTCAGCTTATGAGAAACCTCCTGGGAACTCATCTCGGCCACAGCGCAATTTATACCATGAGCCGTATTATGGAAGACAAGTAAGAGCCGCTTGTTAAGTCTGGAGTTACAGAGAGTGGGGATCTGTCATTATGGGCTTTATCCAGTGTTTTATGTGGTTTTAGATGGTTATATCCCTTATGGTATAAAATGAGCAGTGTCAACCTACAGCTATAAAATGAATTAATACCAATGGGAGTAACATAAATTGCATTAAACAGTTGACTCTTTAGACCAGCGGTCGCAGACATGCTGGAAATGAATGGGAATTCATATTTTATGTACATGCTAAGACCCTTTAAATCCGGGGCACTTGTTTGAAACACTGAACTATAACAAAATGTGGATTTTCTCAAAACAGAAGGGATCTGGCAAAACTCAGCCACACACATGAATACACTGCTCAAAAAAATAAAAGGGAACACTAAGATAACACATCGTAGATCTGAATGATTGAACTAATCGTATGAAATACTTTCGTCTTTACATAGTTGAATGTGCTGACAACAAAATCACACAAAAATTATCCATGGAAATCAAATGTATCAACCCCTGGAGGTCTGGATATGGAGTCACACTCAAAATCACAGTGGAAAACCACATTACAGGCTGATCCAACTTTATGTAATGTCCTTAAAACCAGTCCCAATGAGGATCAGTAGTGTGTGGCCTCCATGTGCCCGTATGACCTCCCTACAACACCTGGGCATGGTCCTGATGAGGTGGAGGATGGTCTCCTGTAGACGTTGAGCCCTCATACCACCCTCATGGACTCTGTTTCTGACCATTTGAGGGGACAAATGCACATTTGTGGCCTGCTGGAGGTCATTTTGCAGGGCTCTGGCAGTGCTCCTCCTGCTCCTCCTTGCACAAACGCGGAGGTAGTGGGTCCCATTGCCGGCTTGTTGCCCTCCTATGGACAGTGGGATTTCACAGAAGTGTCATTGACTTGGAGTTACATTGTGTTGTTTACGTGTTCCCTTTATTTTTTTTGAGCAGTGTATTACTGTGCTAGATACAAATGGACCCATTTATTAAAGGGGTACTCTGCACCCCTAGACATCTTATCTCCTATCCAAAGGATAGGGGATAAGATGTCAGATTGCTGGGGTCCCGCTGCTGGGGACCCCCGGGATCTCGGCTGCAGCACCCGCCTGTCCGGCTTCCACCTCACACCGGCAACGCTGGAGCTTCGGATCCCAACCACAATGGCGGAAGAGCATGATGTCACGACTCCGCCCCGTGTGACTTCACGCCCTGCCTTCTCAATGCCAGTCTATGGGAGGGGGCGTGACGGACCTCCCATAGACTTGTATCGAGGGGGCAGGGCGTGACGTCACACTCTTCCGCTATTGTGGTCGAGATCCGAAGCCTCCAGCGTTGCCGGTGTGAGGTGGAAGCCGTACAGGTGGGTGCTGCAGCCGAGATCCCGGGGGTCCCCAGCAGCGGGACCCCCGCGATCTGACATCTTATCCCCTATCCTTTTGATGGGGGATAAGATGTCTAGGGGTGCGGAGTACCCCTTTAAAGGAGAATTATCATGCCCAAAAACACATTCCCTATCCCCAGGATAGGGGATAAGTTTTAGGTCTCGATGGGTCAGACCGCTGGACACAAGCCCCGACTCTCCCCGGGATCAGAGCGTGTCGACCCATGCTTGAAGTGGCGGTCGACACAGCCCCTCCATATATCTCTATGGGAGAGCTGAAAAACTGCTCTCTCATAGATATAAATGGAGGGGGCATGTTGGCATCCACTTTGTGCAGGGGTTGACAGAGCCCATTACTGGAGAGAGCCTGGGCCCTGTACAGGAGATCGTGGAGGGGTCGATCAGTCGGACCCACAGCATTGTAAAACTTTTTTCCCTATCTGCAAGTTTTTATGCATGATATATCTCCTTTTAGTGCTGTGGACCCTCCATCCTATTGAATAGTGGGGGGGATTAGATCAAATACTCACTGGAAAACACTTAATTTTATTTTGCACTAGGGCTATGTTCACAAAACATACATTTTGTGTAATGGCCGCCTGCAAAATGCGCGTGGACGTTCCACATGTAAAATTTCTTCATAGACTGCAATGAATTTCAGAGAAGAGACTGCCGAAAGAATGGGCATGTCAATCCTTGCGGTGGGGACCGAAATCTGAATTTCCGAGACGAGACAGAAACATCTGCCGTGGAAATTCCACAATCTTCAAGGTGCAGCAGAATCCCATTAAAAGCAATGGGACTTCCATATTCCGCTTGCAATTCCTGTTTGTGAATATGGCCCATGAGTTTCAAATAGGGGACCATTATAATTCTTAGGAGAAAATAAAATGGCTGTTTGGGAGAGGGTTAAATAAATGTTGACTTTGTCTTTTAGGGTTTATTCGGAGGACGCCCCCCTGCTGAGAGGAGCGGTATTTTTTGTCGGGATGGGACTGTGGGGTGCACATAGACTGTTCTGTTTAAAGAACTCGCCGATATCTGTTCTCCCTTCTTTCATTAAGGTAAATGGTCACAGAGGGAGCAGACTCATTATCATGCCTCCAAAGACAACGATGTTGTGTAAAGTTTATTCTTTCTTTGAAATGGGATTTGGGATATTTATTACTCATAATTTAACCCATTGATTCAAGTCTGTGATTATTAGGCCCACATTTTGTATCTCCTTATTTATGAACAGGCAATGAATTGTCCCAATGCTGTGGTGTCTTATGAGATCGTCCTGTCCATCACCAGACTGGTCAAGAAGTATGGGCGGGAGGTGCAGGCAGTAACCTGGGACGTTGTCTTAGATATTGTTGAGCGGTTGCTTCAGCAGCTCCAGGTATTTCCCTGCTTTACTTTGACAGTACCACAAACAGATCTTTTTACTATTTCTAAGCAGTTGCAGTCCACTTCTCAAAAGATGTGTACTCCTGAGTTACATCCTGTATTATTCTCCAAAACTGTACTCACAATTCTGCTGGTGAGGTCACTGTGTACATACATTACATTACTTATCCTGTACTGATCCTGAGTTATATCCTGTATTATACTCCAGAGCTGTACTCACTATTCTGCTGGTGGGGTCACTGTGTACATACATTACATTACTTATCCTGTACCGACCCTGAGTTATATCCTGCATTATTCTCCAAAACTGTACTCACAATTCTGCTGGTGAGGTCACTGTGTACATACATTACTTTACTTATCCTGTACTGATCCTGAGTTATATCCTGTATTCAAAACTGCACTCACTATTCTGCTGGTGAGGTCACTGTGTATATACATTACATTACTTATCCTGTACTGATCCTGAGTTATATCCTGTATTATACTCCAGAGCTGTACTCACTATTCTGCTGGTGGGGTCACTGTGTACATACATCACATTACTTATCCTGTACTGATCCTGAGTTATATCCTGTATTATTCTCCAAAACTGCACTCACTATTCTGCTGGTGAGGTCACTGTGTACATACATTACTTTACTTATCCTGTACTGATCCTGAGTTATATCCTGTATTATACCTCAGAGCTGTACTCACTATTCTGCTGGTGAGGTCACTGTGTACATACATTACATTACTTATCCTGTACTGATCCTGAGTTATATCCTGTATTATACTCCAGAGCTGTACTCGCTATTCTGCTGGTGAGATCCCTGTGTATATACATTACATTACTTATCCTGTACTGATCCTGAGTTATATCCTGTATTATACTTCAGAGCTGTACTCACTATTCTGCTGGTGAGGTCACTGTGTACATACATTACATTACTTATCCTGTACTGATCGTGAGTTATATCCTGTATTATACTTCAGAGCTGTACTCACTATTCTGCTGGTGGGGTCACTGCTTCTTGCTTTATGGGATCTCGATTAGCTATGCAAGCAATGTAATCCTGCTTTCATTGAGACGTCACTGCTGCTTCGGTTTCAGGTTCTGCGCAGTTCAGAGTTGAAGGCGGCCGTGCACAACCTACTGACGGCCATAGAGGAACTTCATGACCAGAATGACTTTCATGGGGATGAGGAGAGATTCTTTGATCTTGTGGAGAAAAACTCTGATGAACGGCCTGTGAGTGTCCTGTCTATACTCAACAACAGGGTTTCCTAACCAGTGTGCCTCCAGTTGTTGCAGAACTACAACTCACAGCATGCCCGGACAGCCAACGGCTGTCCGGGCATGCTGGGAGTTGTAGTTTTGCAACAGCTGGAGGCACACTGGTTGGGAATCACTTCCTTACTTTATCCATTATTGATCTCTCTTCACAGGCGGCCTCAGTAGTGAACCTCATAACCTACAGAGCCCAGAGCATTCACCCTGGGAAAGAAGGATGGGTGCAGGATCTACTAAAATTGATGGACAAGTATTTCAGGTCTGGTTGTTGTAAAGCTTTTTGTTATGTGCATAAAATCATAATAATGATACTTTATTTTTTAACTCCTTACAATCTTAAAGATTATTCCTATTTATTCATTCATTTATTTATTTTCTTTGTGCATGGAAGGACAGCCTTAAAGGGGTACTCTGCCCCTAGACATCTTATCCTGTAAGGATAGGGGATAAGATGTCTGATTGCGGGAGTCCCGCCGCTGGGGACCACCCGCGATCTCCATTCTGCACCTGGCGTTTGTTTAGAGCGTCGGGTGCAGCGTCGGAGGCTCATGAAGTCACAGCCACACCCCCTCAATGTAAGTCTATCACGCCTCCTCCCATAGACTTGCATTGATTGGGCGTGGCCGTGACGTCACGTGCCTCCGATGCTGCACCCGCCCCACATTGCCAGTCATCCGGTACGGAGCGAAGTTTGCTCCGTGCATCGGATGTCTGGTGTGCCGCAGCAGATATCACGGGGGTCCCCAGCTGCGGAGTACCCCTATGATCAATGCTGGCTGTAACCGCGCCTTCATTGATGTCCCCGCTAAGACCAGTGAACTATTTTAAACAATATAGATGATCCATTGTCAATTATCTTTCAGGAATGAGTCTCGCAGTATTATAAGGATGAAAGTCCTGGATGTCTTGTCCTTCGCGCTCAGCATTAACAGGCAGTTCTATGAGGTTTGTGTTTATCATACAACTTGGAACAAATGGGATCAATAGGGACTTTGGGGGAGATTTATCAAAACCTGTGTAGAGGAAGAGTGGTGCAGTTGCCCATAGCAACCAATCAGATTGCTTCTTTCATTTTTCACAGGTCTCTTTAAAAATGAAAGAAGCGATCTGATTGGTTGCTATGGGCAACTGCACCACTCTTCCTCTACACAGGTTTTGATAAATCTCCCCCTTTGAGTATCTGGCCTGCTACTACTTTGGCGCTATGGATTTAGGCCTAACTTTTAGCCATATAAAGTTTTAATTTTTATTAGACTGTGTACACCAAATTTTATCCATGGTTTTTGCATTTTTCTCTCATTAGGAAGAGCTGATTGAGAAGGTGGTTACATGTCAGTTGGCGCACATCCCAGAAGATAAGGACCATCAGGTTCGGAAGCTTGCCACCCAACTCTTGGTGGACTTGGCGGAATGCTGCCACTCCTGCCACTTCAACAGCCTTATGGATATCATTGAGAGGGTGAGGGCGGTGTCTGTAGAATATGTCTCCATGCCTTATCTGTTCATTGAACCCGTAGTAGTATTTGTATTTTGTGGGTGATGCCACTGGGGCACTCCAACCCTAACCCCCTTCAAACTAGAGTAATCAGTAAATGGTTCAAAAAGGAGATTTTTTTTTTTTGTACTCTCCGTAAAATCCTTTTTGTAGCCTTCATTCGGGGGACACCTATACTGATGGTACATGCTCTTGCCACTAGGAGGCACTGACACTAAGGAAAAAAGTTGGCTCCTCCCTGGCAGGATATACCCGCCCACTGGAAGTGAGGTAATAAGTTTTGTCACAAAGCAGTACTAGAAGCAAACAAAGAAATATGTCTGAAGGACCCCAGAAAAACCTGGTGAAAAAAACTAAAAATCTGGAAGATTATCAGGACAAAAAAAGGAGTGAGGGGTGGGTGCGGTGTCACCCAATGAAGGCTGCGAGAGAGGAGCATTCCTGAACACCAGAGAAACTGACATGGGATCTGAAGGTACCCGAATCACCTGGAAGACTTACACCTGTAGAGTAAGTAAACCCAACATCCGCAAAATGCTCCGAGTGACTTCCATGCTTCCATGTCGAGACAAGAAGTGCGGTACAGAAAAACCGCCTCCCAGATGGGCTTGCGGAGAAGTCCGGGCAGGATCGCTACACATGCCAGAGACCCCAATCATCACTAAGGCCCAAACAATCAGGAGGGCCGACCTAGAAAAAAAGGCAAGCCACAGCAACGTAGGCTAGAGTCTAAGACAAGGAGACCAACTAGTCTTGGACCACAGCGGTCCAAGCGGACCAGAGGACTGCGAAGCAACATCCCGTCAGGACGGGAAAAGAGGGGGAAACAAATGGGAACCCAGCTGGGACTCCCAGGTTCTGGGCACAAGAAAGGTACTCCAAAAGACTGAAGTGGCAGTATAGCGCAACTGACACTGTCAAGAAAAGGATGAACACACCCTTCCAGGGAGTTTGCGCCGAAGGAGGAGGAGAGCAACGGCAGGACCCAACAGAAGGTGGCTATGCTGGCTGTCGCCGAGCCCTATATGAATGCATAAACTTTTCCAACAGGGGAGTGTGCCAAAGCTGCATGAGCAGCAGCAGAGTAGAAAGTGCTTTGAGAAATAGTCCCCCAGTGATGGGGGGAAAACAAGGAGTGGTAGAGATTAAACTCTGGTACTCACCATGCTCAGCTCCCTGATCCCCATACCCCCTGTAGAAAGGGGATCGTCAAAGTGCACTGTAGGAGCAGGGAAATGCCGCTCTACGGCAACTGACAAAGTACTGGGTGGACAAAGCACCCAGGAACCCATGCAAAGACATATCGAGGTATGGAGGAGCCAATTTGTGTCCCCAGAGGGATGGGAACCCTGGGCAAAGACACAAAGATGTGACTATGGATGCAATTAAAAAGCGCACACATAAGACCAACAGCATTGAGAGGAACACCCCATTGGGTGAAACCCTGGACCAGGTGGGCATCAACAGAGCCATCCTGTTTGATGTCTAAGACGAGAGCAGGCACCTGAGCCACCCTGCACAGAAACCCAGGAAGATACCTGGAGGCATGGGGGGCTGCTGAACAGACAGTGTCTCCCCATCAAGCCCCCTGCAAGAACAGACGTGCTCAACTGCCGCAGACCTGTGAAAACAAGATCACGGGAAGGCTCGAGGCACACCCCACTGAACAGAAGGGAACGTGGGCTCTACATGGGCAGAGTGGCCTCAGCATACGTAGGACACAGACATGGTTACCCCACAATAGTAGTGGGGTACCCAGACTATAGACTCAAAAGAAACCGCAGACATCCAAAAGTCCGGCAGTATGGAAACCCGGCTCAGCACCCAACGGTGTGTCCGAACCATGCCCCTAGCAGACCAACAGAGTGCTACTGTTGCTGTAAAAATCCAGGAAACACCCACATCCCATCACCTTATGGTGCCTAAAGAAGACACTCCTACGGATACCTCGCACTAGCAGTCGGGTACCGGAATGCCAGCCGCGGACGAGGCAGCTGTGAGATGTGACAGGCAAGACTACTGTTCAGCATATCGATATCAGGTCCAATCCATGCCCACGCAGGGATCCTTCCATGGAGACTTTGCACTGGACATGAGGATCTGGAGCACAAGCTGCGGATGAGGCAGCCTGTGGAGGAGGTAATCATATTGTATGACATGCCAAGAACACCCCCTCGATGGGTGGCCGACGGACCTGACTTAGGAGGAACCTCAAATACATCCTTAGCATCCACCAGGAATGCAAAAGCCCTTGCAAGGGCACCCGACCAGTTGCTTGCCTTTGTAAGGAGGAACAGGAATTTGGCCGAGGGCATGACTGACATGGTATGGCACTCAGTGGTAGGGGAGAACAGTCACTGAAAATAACCCCGGTAGTTTCCAAGGGATCATGAAATCACTGGCGGCAACCCGCCACGGCGGTTCGCATACGCTCCCCGACAGAGTGAGAACCCTGCAGAAAGTATGTACGCCAGAGTTATACCTCAACTGACTCAATGTAATTTGTCTATAGCAGGTCACCTTACAGGGCGCCAAACACCACCAAATGGAGTGACTTTTTTTTTTTTTCTTGTAAAACCACTGCGGTCCATAAGTAGGCAGAGGAAAATCTGTGCAGAGGAGGGCAGAGCTATGTTGACACCCCCTCCACCATAATGGCAGCCGGCCATCCTAGGCTAAGCAATGGAGAGGGGAGGAGATATGGGACCTGTGCCAATGACAATGACCCTTCCACAGGGAACTCAATAGGCTGGCGGGGGAGGTCCCTAAGAGCGCACGGCCTGAAGGGAAGTGGGCGGAGTTCACACCTGTATGTACAGGCCAAAGCTGCGTTCTAAATTAAAATGCCCCCGGCATTCTGGCTTCACTACCTGGGGGACGGCCAAAACGGAACTAGAATGCCGGCCAGAGCCGCGCTATCTCCTGACAGGGAGGGAGAGAGATGTGAGAGCAGCGCGCGACCGGAGGAAGTGGGTAGAGGTGCGCCAGAACTTGCAGGCCGGAGTCACGGCCTAAATTGAATGTGCTCTGGCTGCCCTAGGTCCGGAAAAGAACTGAGGCCGTCCATACTGCCGCAGAGCTCTTACAGGGACTGCAGCTGGCGTAAGAGGAATCACCAGGCAGATGCACCGCTCGACGGGGACTTCATATACATTTATAAAGACAAGTGCAACATTCAATAAAAACTTTTAAAAAGGAGGAATAGACAGCAGATGGGCAGCATCACCGGGATGGAAAATATGGTAAGATCAAAACATGACCATTCCGCCTGCAGTTGGCGCTCTGATGTTACAGGAGCAGTGGACGTAAGGTGACCGCCCCAGCCAGTCAGCTGCCTCGGCACTTATGCTCTGCACTTGTGAGAAAGGAGCATCATGGCAAGGCTGGGGCTGTCATGTGACACTGCAATGCCAACCGAAGATATCCATTGCTGTACACCAGAGGCAGAACAGGGAATCAGGGTGGGAATTAGAGAAGAGCAAAGTTACAGTGATTCGATTTGTCACAAACTTCTCGGCTCGGCAGTTGCGGACTTTAGCCTGTATAAATTAGTTCAGCAGTCCTAGGACTGTATCCACCTTTTCCAGCCCACCGGAGCACCTGATAAAGTCAGCAACCGCCGACCCGAGAAGTTTGTATCAAATCACTGTAACTTAACTCATCTCTAGTGGGATTGGAGGTGGAGGTAAGTAAAACAGTTTGGGGGCTTGTTCACACGAGCGGATTTTGTTTTAAACTTGCATTGGTTTCCTGCTGCGAGTTGGTAAGGGGTCGACTCTCCGTGGCTTGTCCACAGCAGATTTTGGGCAGAGGATACTTACAGGGGTACTTCGCTGCCCCATCGTTCGGAACATTTTGTTCCGAACGCTTGGAGCGGGCGGCAGAGGTCGTGATATCAAGACAACTCCCCTCGTGACGTCACACCACGCCTAACCTCCACAGATTATCGGTATTGGCCCTAAAAAATCGATATGTCTATCCCTATTTTGTAGTTAATAAATTCACGTTTATATGGTCTTATCTGGACGCTTTCTCCATGTGTCCTGTAATAGTATTTGGGTGTCATAGAGCCTCTTCCTAAAGGAAAGGCTCCTACCGGTACCACATGACCTTATGACAGTACTCTATATTATAAAACTGACTTTTGCTTTTTATTCTTCTTAGGTTGTCACCCGTTCTTTGACCTTGACTGATTCTGCAGGACAGGACACGTCACCCCTGGAAGATGTGAAGACCTCTGTGCTGGGGCTAATGGTTATATTACAGGTGGGAAGAAGTAGTTACTATTCCTATCTCATGGGCCAAAAGACGACTTACTTTTCTGCTGACTAGTCCTTAACACAGAGTTTCTCAACTTGGGCACTTCCAGCTGTTAAAAAAAAAAAAAAAAAAAAACTCCCAGTATGCCTGGATAGCCAAACAACTGGAGGCACACCAGTTAGGAAACACTGCCTTAAAGGGGTACTCTCGTGGAAAAAAATAGGTTTCATATCAACTGGCTCCAGAAAGTTAAACCGATTTGTAAATTACTTCTATTAAAAAATCTTAATCCTTCCAGTACTTATCAGTTGCTGTATGCTACAGAGGAAGTTGTGTAGTTCTTTTAAACCTGTCTTTCCTCTGTGTAGACCAAGCTGTATACTCTACCAGCAAGTCATGCCATGCGGGTGTATGAGATGCTGGTTAACCATATCCAGTTACACTACATAAACCTGTACAGCTCCCCCATGGCCAGCAATATCCGCCACCAAGTAAGTTTTAGTTTCTCTTTACATTAATAGGCTTTGTCACATGATGTGATGTCCTAATGATGGTGATATAGACAGTATAAATATTTATGCGGGGCCTGCCGTGTATTTCGCTGTACTCTGCATGCACTTGAGGTGTTTGTTAATCTAGGTCAGTGTTTCCCAACCAGTGTGCCTCCAGCTGTTGCAAAACTACAACTCCTAGCATGCTCGGACAGCCAACGGCTGTCGGAGCATGCTGGGAGTTGTAGTTTTGCAACAGCTGGAGGCACACTGGTTGGGAAACACTGATCTAGGTCATGCTTTTTCATTGGTTTGTGCACTAGTACCTTATACTCGTTGCATAGTTGGATATATATATTCAGCCTTTATTGTATTTATAATACTACACTTTGTTGTATTAAAAATATTATTATTGTTGGTTATTGCTTGCTGTTATTATTATTATTATTTATTATTAATAATAATAAAAAAATATATATTTATTATTATGATTACTATTATTAAAGTGTGTGTGTGTGTGTGTATATGTGTGTGTGTGTATATGTGTGTGTATGTGTATATATATATATATATGTGTATATATATGTGTATATATATATGTGTATATATATGTGTATATATATGTGTGTATATGTATATATATGTGTGTGTGTATATATATATATATATATATATATATATATATATATATATATATATATATATATATATATATATATATATATTATATATATATATATTATATTTTTTTTATATATATATATTATTTTTATATATATATATATATATATATATATATATATATATATATATATATATATATATATATATATATATATATATATATATATATATTATATTTATTTATATTATATAAAAAAAATTTGGTGTGTGTGTTTTTTTATTTATATTTTTTTCTATCTCGTAGGCAATATTAGTTTGGTTGTCCAGTTGAGCCTTTATTATAACCCTTTGGTATTTTTATTAATGCTTTCTAGTTTATTTATTTATTTACTTATTGGCTGACATTTCATGGGTTAGTTTAGTTGTCAATACAGTATTTATTTTATTTCAATGTTTCTTTTTTGTTTTTATTAAAAGGTGTTTGATTTCTTCTTGCTGCTACGAGCTGACTCCCTAAAGCGCATTGGTCTTCCCAACAAGGATGGAGCTGTAAGGTTCAGCCCTCACTGCCTCTGTGAATCTGTGTAAGTCTCCATGTACAGATCCCTCCTTAGGGTAGGGTTACCTGTAGCGTATCCAGGGAGAGCGACCACTGTGTCTGTAAGTACAATGCGCATGCGCGCGGTGACTGGCAGATCTGTTTGTAGCCACTGATTACTGCTACGGGCAGGCCATAGCAGGACGCAGGGGTACAGAAGGCGGCACACTCTAGGGACAGTCAGTAGCCCTTCCACTGCATCAAATACGCTGCTGATGCGCTACATGTGACCCTACTCTTAAAGCGAACCTGTCAGAAAAAATAAAATGAAAAATAATTGTTGTTTACTACCTAATCCTGACCATGTACATGTATTTGTATGCCTCTATATTATAAAAAAAAAAAAAAACTCTATCATTAGCTCAGTGTTAGAAATCCTTTCTGGAAGGGGCCATGTCCCTCTCTTGTGGTGGTGGGAGGTGATTGGTGTGTGGTGGCAGGGTGGGGTGTGTCCCTCCCTTTTGGTGGTAGGAGGTGATTGGTGTTTGGTGGCAGGGTGGGGTGTGTCACTCCCTTGTGGTGGTGGTGGAAGGTGATTGGTGTGTGGTGGCAGGGTGGGTGTGTCCCTCCCCTGGTGGTGGAAGGTGATTGTGTGTCCCTCCCCTGGTGGTGGAAGGTGATTGGTGCATCTGCTCTTGCAGCCTTGTCCAGGAGTCATCTCTTGTCTATGACTCATGGACAAGCCTGATGCTGCTGCAGAACTGATTAGTGTCCCAGTAGGTATGGGGACCCCTAGTGGTGGGATTTTCAGGAGCTGTTTTCTTTACTAAATATTCAAAAAAATTTAAACAACCATACACAAGGTCTTTCATTTTTTTATTTTTTTTATCAGTAACATTGAAATTTTTTTGGGAACGGACAGTGCCTATTTAACGCAATTTGTTTTTCTTTTATTTGTATTGGATACATTTAAAAGTTGAAAAAATTATATATATTTTATATAATATTTTTGAAGTGCATCTGTCGCTTGTTCTATGTATATTAAAGCACCTGCACAGTCAAATTGATGTTAGTCTATGGATACATTGCAAACCTTTATGTAAGCTGTTGTCTTTATTTTGCTTAACAAAAAAAACCTTTTTGAAGAAGGAGCCGCAGAGTGTCTCCCCTGCGCCCCGCAACACATCTACCCTGGTGTCTGACAGTGTACAATGCTCTCACCTGAGAATTAGCTCTTTACCTTTTGCTATTGCGATGCATGGGCATGGAGTCTGACAGGTAGGTCGATCCCCATTCACTGCGCACAGAATTTCAACACTTATAGACTGGTGACTGGTTTGATGTCACAGGGGAGCAGCATGGCAGCCGGGGGGGCACAGTGAGCCAAGTAGTCCACTGTGCCTTTTTGACACTTTTTTTGTTTTTCTTTTTAAGCAATATGAAGACAACCACCTCTTAAATAAGGTTTGCAATGTATCCATAGACTAACATCTACTCTACCGTGCTGGTGCTTTTATATGCACGGTAGATGCCCAGTGCTTTGCTTGAGCGCCTTTATTACTGATAACCTTAGCCTTTTTGTAGACTATATAAATTTATAGAATTTTTGTAAAAGATATCCTTTCACAATATTCCATTGTCTTGTAGGAATGAGTCTGAGAAGAGAATGTCCGACAGAAAATCCCCTGGTACCCTGTCGCCTCCTGCTGGAAGTCCCAGCCTCACATCCCAGAGTGGTTGTCCTCGCATGGGGTTTCTGCCATTCTCATTGGCGTTTGGGGTCATCCTGCAATGCCTAAAACAGGTATTGTGTTCTTCTCTTCTCTCCTTGTTTTCTATTTCTGTATTACTTACTTACGCCTCACCCTTTGTCTTTATAGGAGATAGACTGGAAAGTTCTAAAACTCGTTCTCAACAAGCTTCCCGAGTGCCTTCGATACAAACTCCTCATCCTCTCCTCTCCATGCAACATTGACCAGCTGTCTGCATCTCTGTGCACCATGGTGAGCAACCGGCCACACATCGGTCTACTCAAACCTGACTTCTGTGTACAGTGATCCCTCAATTTACAATGGTCTCAACATACAATAGTTTCAACATACAACGGTCTTTTCTGGACCATTGTAAGTTGAAACCAGACTCAACATACAATGTACAGACAGTCCAGATCTGTGAAACGTGTCAATGGCCGGAAGAACTGACCAATCAGAATGGGCATTCACTGGTAAAACACCTGAATTACTGAAGTGTATGCACTGACTGGTGTCTGGTAGCGCCCCCTACAGTACTGGGAGGTATTACATGTTCTGTACTCTTTACCTGTATTACTGAAGTGTATGCACTGACTGGTGTCTGGTATCGCCCCCTACAGTACAGGGAGGTATTACATGTTCTGTACTACTCTTTACCTGAATTACTGAAGTGTATGCACTGACTGGTGTCTGGTAGCGCCCACTACAGTACAGGTAGGTATTACATGTTCTGTACTACTCTTTACCTGAATTACTGAAGTGTATGCACTGACTGGTGTCTGGTAGCGCCCCCTACAGTACAGGGAGGTATTACATGTTCTGTACTCTTTACCTGTTTTACTGAAGTGTATGCACTGACTGGTGTCTGGTAGCGCCCACTACAGTACAGGGAGGTATTACATGTTCTGTACTCTTTACCTGTATTACTGAAGTGTATGCACTGACTGGTGTCTGGTAGCGCCCCCTACAGTACAGGGAGGTATTACATGTTCTGTACTACTCTGTACCTGTACCAGGGTTACCTGCTCCTTTGGACACCAGGTGAGGGCGGCTCCATGTTGGACATTGCGTGTACTACAGGACCCGGAAGAAGCTCCTGTCCTCAAGCAGGGTGCCCCCAGCTGTTGCAAAACTACAACTCCCAGCATGCCCGGACAGCCTTTGGCTGTCTGGGTATGCTGGGAGTTGTAGTTTTGCAACAACTGGAGGCTCCCTGCTTGGGAAACACTGACAAACAGTGATTTACAGCTCCCAGCAGATCTTTATTACTTTTATATGTAAGGATTTGCTTTATCTATATTAGTTATCTACTTATTTTTCTTTAACTCTCTCTTTTTCCTATTTTTGGATGACATTTTGGTGGATTCAGAACCAATTACCAGGTTTCCATAGAGTTCTGGTCTCAACATACAATGGTTTCAACATACAATGGTCGTCCTGGAACCGAATAATATTGTAACTTGAGGGACCACTGTATTGCAGGATGGTTATGTGTTTTTTCCCCTTGTTAATATTATACTGTGTTCTAGCTGTCAGACCGGAGCGCAAGTGACCGTCTTTACAACACGCCGGACGGTTTCTCCCGTACTGACCTACAGCTCGCCGTGGTTCCTGTGCTCACTGCTTTGACTTCATACCATCCTTACTTGGACATCAGTAAACAGGTAGGACTCTATGGGCAACTCCCGGAGAGGGTGTGTCTTCCATGTCTGAAACCACTCCTTGGGCTAGGTTCCTAACTGAGTTACTTTCTATTAATGCTAATTATTATTATTTTTTTTACCATGTTTTATTCGAAAAATGGGAAAGGGGAGGTGTTTATATTTTTTAACCCCTTAAGGACTCACCATCAGTTTTTGCATTTTCGTTTTTTCCTCCTTACCATTTAAAAATCATAACCCTTAAAATTTTCCACCTAAAAATCCATATGATGGCAAATTTTTTGCGCCACCAATTCCATTTTGTAATATCAGTCATTTTACCCCAAAATCTACGGCGAAGCCAAAAAAATATATCATTATGCATCAAAATTGAAGAAAAAAACGCTATTTTATAACACTTGATGGCTTCCATTTCTACATAGTACATTTTTCAGTAAAAATTACACCTTCTCTTTATTCTGTAGGTCCATTCGATTAAAATGATCCCCTACTTATATAGGTTAGATTTTTTTCATGCTTCTGGGAAAAATTAACTAAATGCAGGAAAATGTATACGTTTAAAAATGTCCTCTTCTGACCCCTATAATTTTCTTTATTGTTCTGCATACGGGTGATGTTTGAGGGCTCATTTTTTGCACCATTTTTATCAGTACTATTTTTTTGTTTTGATCGGACTTTTTGATTGATTTTTATTCACTTTTTTTTTTTTTATGGTATAAAAAGTGACCAAAAATGCTCTATTTTGGAATGCTGATTTTTTATTTACTTATTTTTTTTTTTTACGTGTACGCCATTGACCATGCGGTTTAAAGAATGCTATATTTTTATGGTTCGGACATTTATGCACACGGCGATACCACATATGTTTTATATTTATTTTTATTTACATAGTTTTTTTTTTTTAAATCTTTTTTAAATGGGAAAAGTGGGGTGATTCAAACTTTTCTTAGATAAGGGGTTAAATCACTTTCATTAACTCTTTTTTTAAATTTTATTTTTATATTTTTGCAATGTTAAAGCCCCCATAGGGGACTATAACATGCATTATATTGATTGCAGGCACTGATCAATGCAATGCTATCAGTGGTGCCTCCGATCAGCAATCAATTGCTGATCGGAGGCACAGAAGGCAGGTAAGGGACCCTCCTCGTGCGTCCTAGCTGAGCAGAACACCTTGGTGGCCCCAGTCAGCCCGACTGAGCTGCCGGGAATGCTATATTTTATTTTTTTTTTTTACTTGAGATGCGGCAATCAACTTTGATCGCTGAGTCTAAAGGGTTAATATTGGACATCACCGTGATCGGTGAGGTCTGGTATTGGCCCCGGGTTATAACGCGGGAGCAGGTGCAGGAAGTACAGGTACGCCCTGCGTCCTTAAGGAGTTAAAAACATTTTTTTATCTGCGCCCGATTGCTAGGGGCTGCCTAAGGCAGCCTTCAACAGTCAGTGGGGAAAGCCCAAGGAGCAGAGGTAAGGCCCCAGGTGCCCCCCTCCCCCCGCGATTACATTCCCTTGCTACACCAGGAATTATTGATCATGGCATTTAACCAGTTAAATGACCGACATGTCCGTCATTACTGGCAGATATCAACTGCTGATAGCAGTGGGCATCTGCCGGTTAGGCTAGGATTACATATATCTGGTGTCAGGCATACGTGAACCCAGCCTTAATCTCTGCGCAGCTAGTACCACAACTGATGACAAGGTGCATCAGTTATGTAGCGTCTGGCATCCATTGTTTCTTAATGCCAGATGAGGAAATGCAATAAGATGCGTTTTCCTGTCCAGTGCCAGTCCACAGAGTCCAAAGTGAGACACCGGATGAATGTGAACTGTCCCATTTAAATGAATGAGATTTGTTCTAGTATCAGTTTCCTACATTGCCAGAGGGAAAAGTTGATGGACATATATATAATCCAAGCTTTATAACAGGGACCTGACTCCTGGGGCCACATCATGTTCCCCTCACATGTACATCATTGGTTGGGAAGAGGTTAATGGCTAATTAAATTGCCCGGTGTTTCCCAACCAGGGTGCTTCCAGCTGTTGCAAAACTAAAACTCTCAGCACGGCTGCCTGTGCATGCTGGGAGTTGTAGTTTTGCGACAGCTAGAGGTACCCTGGTTTGAAAACACTGGACTATTGTATAGTAGATCAGTTTATGGGCTGGATCTGGAACTGCATCTCTGCCCGTTAAGATGAGCATTACCTTAGCACCGCATTTATATGGATGTCGCGGTCAGGAACGGACTAAGGATCATGTCTAATACAAAGGTTTGGTGGTCAATAGAGATGAGCGAATTTACAGTAAATTCGATTTGTCACGAACTTCTCGGCTCGGCAGTTGATGACTTTTCCTGCATAAATTAGTTCAGCTTTCAGGTGCTCCCGTTGGCTGGAAAAGGTGGATACAGTCCTAGGAGACTCTTTCCTAGGAATGTATCCACCTTTTCCAGCCCACCAGAGCACCAGAAACTGCCGAGCCGAGAAGTTTGTGACAAATCGAATTTACTGTAAATTTGCTCATCTCTAGTGGTCAATTTAAAATCCCATTCCCCCCCCCCCCCCCCCCAAAAGAAAAAAAAATATTAAAAAAAAAATCATCCAAGTTGAGCTAAGACAATAGAATGGTCCACATTATCCTAGGGCGAGTGTGATGACCTGTCTGACTCTTATTCACAGAGGGAAATGGTGCGTTGTCTGGAAACCGGACTTATCTACCGCTGTGCCAAGCAATGTGTGGTTGCCCTTTCCATGTGTATGGTAGAGATGCCAGGGATCCTGATTAAGTCCTTACCTGTGCTCATTGTGAAGTTGACCCACATCTCCGCCACAGTCACCATGGCTATCCCCATGCTGGAGTTTCTGTCCAGTAAGTCCTTTTTTTGGTTCTGTATTCTATAGCAGTGAGTAGAAAGAAAAGACTGCAGAGAGCGGTAAACATGTTTAGTATTATGACTTTGTTAATGTGTTTGTGTCCTAGTAAATATAAACCCGTCGGCGTTTCTCTTTTTCAGCTCTGGTTCGGCTGCCTCATCTTTATGGGAACTTTGCTGCGGAGCAGTATGTTAGCGTGTTTGCCATTTCTCTTCCCTACACAAATCCATCAAAGTGAGTACCTGCTGGGTCCATCTGGAAGTCTGCTGGAAGCTGTGGGCACAACCATAGTTGTGTGTGGCTTGATAGATTATATTGTTAAAGGGCTACTCCACTGGAAAACATTATACAGCGGTCCCTCAACATACGATGGTAATCCGTTCCAAACGGACCATCGTTTGTTGAAACCATGGTATGTTGAGGGATCCGTGCAATGTAAAGTATAGGACTGTGGTCTTCAACCTGCGGACCTCCAGATGTTGCAAAACTACAACACCCAGCATGCCCGGACAGCCAACGGCCACTGTTAGAGGAAGTTGTACTCACCTGTCCCCGCCGCTCCGGACCGTCACCGCTGCCCTGGATGTCGCCTTCCATCGCTGTCGCCGCGTCCCCGAGGTGTCCCCGACGCTCCGGCGAGGCCTCTGCTTCCCTGGCATCCTCGCTCTCCGTCGCCGCCATCACGTCGCTACGCACCGGGCTCCTATTGGATGATGGGACGGCGTGCGCAGCGACGTGATGATGTCGATGAAGAGCGCCGACGATGGAGGGGATCCCGAAGAGGACGCTCCGGAGCCCCGAGGACAGGTAAGTGATCGTCAGCGGACCACACGGGGCACCGTAAATGGCTATCCGGTGGCAGCTGAAGCAGTCTGCGCTGACGGATAGCCGTTTATGCGATGGCCCCAACATACAAAAGCATCGTATGCTGATGCTGCCTTCAACATGCGATGGCCTCTGAGAGTCCATCATATCTTGAAATGATCGTATGTCGGGGCCATCGTAGGTTGAAGGGTCACTGTAATTATTATTATGAATTTTTTTTTTTTTTTTTTTTTTTAAATCAACTGGAGCCAGAAAGTTAAACAGGTTTGTAAATTACTTCTGTATAAAAATCTTAATCCTTCCAGTACTTATCAGCTGCTGTATGCTCCAGAGGAAGTTGTGCAGTTCTTTCCAGTCTGACCACAGTGCTCTCCGCTAACACCTCTGTCCATGTCAGGAACAGTCCAGAGTAGGAGCAAAGCCCCATAGAAAACCTCTCCTGCTCTGAACAGTTCCTGACACGGACAGAGGTGTCAGCAGAGAGCACTGTGGTCAGACAGAAAAGGAATTCAAAAAGAAAAGAACTTCATGGATGGATTAAGATTTTTTAATAGAAGTCATTTATAAATCTGTTTTAACTTTCTGGCACCAGTCGATTTTAGAAAAAAGTTTTCCAGCGGAGTACCCCTTTAAACTAAAAATCCCCAGGCTGCCCTGACAGCTGTTGGAACATGTTGTTAGTTTTAGTTTTACAACATCTGGAGGGCCATGGTTTGGAGACCACTGACTACCTCTTCGATTTCTTTTCACCCAGGTTTAACCAGTATATAGTGTTCCTGGCCCACCATGTCATTGCGATGTGGTTCATCAGATGCAGACTGTCTTTCAGAAGAGACTTTGTGCCTTATATAACCAAGGTAACTGCAGCACTTTGTCCGCCCTTTACTCACCTGCTCTCCAGGAGCCGTATTTCACTTGCTCTCCCTTTCTCCTTGCAGGGTCTTCGCTCCAATGTCCTGCAGAGCTTTGATGATACTCCTGAGAAGGGCAGCTTCAGGGCCCGCAGTACTAGTCTGAACGAGAGGCCTAAGAGGTACGTCGTCTTAATGAACATTAAGTGCTGACTGTGTGTTAATTCTTTCTGTTTTACATGTAAAGAATACGATTATTCATCACTACATTGTACAGAGACTGGATATTGGCCTTTATTGCAGCTGCTGCTTGCAGTTGTATCTTATGACACCATTGTGACAATCCATAGTGCTGCTCATCATTCACCCTTTGTCTTTTTATTTTTTTATTATTCAAAAATTTTGTACTGAGGAATTATATAAAACTATATACTAAAATGATTAAGGGAGAATTATCATGGACAAAAACGTATCCCCTAGCATAGGGGATACATTTAGATTGCAGGGGTGTGGGGTATGGCTCAGAGCGCTGGGGCTCCTCCATGATCTCCTGTATGGAGCCCCTGGTTCTCTTCTACAGCGGCGTGCCACGACCCCCGATTAAGGTGGGGGCCTCCATGCCCCCTCCATATAGCTCTATGGGAGAGCCGTTCGGCAATTTTCGGCGCTCCCATAGAGCTATATAGTGACTCTCCGCTGTGGAACAGAGCTGGGACTCCAAACAGGAGATTGCGGGGGCCCCAGCGCTCGGACCCTCCGCGACTTAAAATTTATCCCCTATGCTGCGGCTAGGGGATACGTTTTAGTCCATGATACTACTACTTTAAATTCTGCCTTGCCTGCAACCACAACTAGTGGGAGGTTAGGAGCTTACAGTGTACTCTGCTCTCAATAATAAACCTTATACAGTTCATCAGCTTCCTATAATGCCAACTGCAGGTAACTAGAATTTTCATCTATTAACTCTATGCTCCGTGTCAGAAAAAACGGATTTGACTGCTGTCATTACCGATTATATTTAAAAAGAGAATCCACACAATTTTGGACCAAAAACACGACAATTTTTAGCAGATGTGTTGCCACATTTTAGTCTTGTCTGATTTTGCAGATAGGAGTGGTCAGTGTTTTAGAGAGTCGTGCCGATCAGAGCAATATCAGTACACTTTCCCTGGTTGTTAACCATTAAAGGAGAATTCTGGGATAGCAAAACTATCTGCTATCCTAAGGGTAGGAGAGAAGTGTCAGATTGCAGGGGAGTCCGACCGCTGGGACCCCCTGCGATCACCTGTATGGGGCCCCGGCTCTCCTCCTGAATCGGGCCCCGGCTCTCCTCCTGAATGGGGCCCCGGCTCTCCTCCTGAATGGGGCCCCAGCTCCCCTCCTGAATGGGGCGTTTCAACCACTGCACAAGCCCCCCCCCCCCCCCCCCCCCCCCCTTCATGCAGCTCAATGGGAAAGCTGGAAATTGACAACAGCAGCACTCTGGCTCATACACACACACACACATATATATTATATGTTATATCTCTATTTCTATCTACCAATCTATATAAAATGTGTGTATAAAAATATAATATATAGATATAGATATTATTATGTGTGTGTATATTTTATATATATTTTTACATATACCGGTAAGTGATATTGGTGTTATCAATTTTTTATTGTTACACTGCAAAGAGTATATTAACACAAACATTATAAAAACCCAACTATGTCATGTAACTCATGCAGTTTAGGACCCCCAAAATCTCCTGTACAGAGCCCCGTCTTTGCCCATAATACTTACCAGAAGTTGGGACTTCTCCTCTGCCTTCAGAGCCGTACTCGGGTAAACTGGAGTGCTGGCCCGCTTAGCCAGTCACCGGCTGAGTGGGCCATCGCTGTTAAAGGGGTACTCCAGCCCTAAGACATCTTATCCCCATCCAAAGGATAGTGGATAAGATGTCTGATTGTGGGGGTCCCACCGCTGGGGTCCCCCGCAATCTCTCATGCAGCACCCCACCTGTCTCCCAGCCGTCACAAGGGGGTGGAGTCATAACGTCACAATACTCCAGCCCTATGGTCGTGAGGCTTCAGACGTGGAGCGATCATCACTTTGTGCAGCTGAGACAGGTGGTTGCTGCATGAGAGATTGTGGGGCTCCCGAGCGGTGGGACCCCCTCGATCAGACATCTTATGCCCTATCCTTTGGATAGGGGATAAGATGTCTTGGGGCCGGAGTACCCACATAAGGACGTGTGTCTGTGAAGATGTAGGCCGGAGCGCTCAGGGCAGAAGACGCCACTGCTAAGTATTGCAGGCAGAGACAGGGCTCCTTTTTAAGGAGATTGCAGGGGGGGTTCTGACCCCCCCATGATCACACACTTATCCCCATATTCTGTGGATAGGAGATATGGTTTACTAAATCGGAATACCCCTTGAAATTGACACTGTGTTAAAAAAAAAAAAAAAAAAAAAAGTTTTTGCTCTTTTGTAGAGTAATATATCAAAATTTTTGATTGGTCAGTCTCCTTGTCTATGGGGCAGTCTCGCTCCTATGGACAGGTACACCTTATATAGCAAAGTTGGTGTTAAAGGGGTTGGCCAGGATTAGAAAAACACAAAAATAAAAATAAAAAATCAATAAATCTCCGGTCCACAGGTCATGTGTAGTCCTGCAGCTCAGTCCCATTCACTTGAATAGCACTGTTTTTATAAAAAAATAAAATAAAATAAAAAAAGCATTATCCTAATCCAGGAAACTCCTTTAAAGGGGTACTCCACTACCCCAGCGTTCAGAACATTTAGTTCCGAAAGCTGGGTGTGGGGTCGTGACATCACACCACGCCCCCTCAATGCAAGTCTATGGGAGGGGGCGTACGCCCCCTCCCATAGACTTGCATTGAGGGGGCGTGATCGTGACTTCACGACCCCGCAGCTCAGCGTCCGGAACTGAATGCTGGGGCAGTGGAGTACCCCTTGAATCTCCATAGTCTCACCACATCAGATACCTTTTAGCTCCTGATCAGCGACTCCTCCATCATTCTTCCATGCTCACCCTTGTAGCCTCGCTAGGTTTTATTTCCTTATGACTGCTTATTTCTGCTGTTTGATTTTTAAGTCTCTCATGCGCCTGTGATGATTGGTAACTTGTGTTTTAAACCATCCTGACAGGGAAATCTATTATGTTATTAATAACAACAGGTATGACGCGGTGTTTTCACCCATCCGCACACAGGGGCATCATCAGGCGGCTGCCGTGTGACCAGCCATTTAATGGAAAATTATCATGGAGAATTACTGTTCTGCATTAATACAGATCTAGGGGTAGTAATCAATGTGGGGGGGGGGGGGTTGTGTGTGTGTGTGTGTGTGTGTGTTACATGAATAACTGCAGGAGCCTTTTTTATTTTCCAAGCTGGGCCTAAAAGATAGATATGTATGTGTATATATAACATATATAATATAATATATTCTCTTTTTAAATAAATACATCAATTACATTTTATTTTATTTAATGTATTTATTTAACTTCTTTTTATTTAATTTTAATTTTGTTCTGGTTGCTTCAGGGCTACTGGTCAGCTAAATGGTTATGTGTAATGCTACATTTTAACTAGAAAAAAAAGGACGAGTGGATGGAGGATCAATTTCTCATACTATTTACGATTAGTCATTAGGGTGACCACTAGAATCCTATTTTTACTATCCACCATATGGTTAAAACATAACTTTTATTGTCTCCCAAAAACGATTAAACTTTTCTACCATACAGTTCTCATTGTACCTCAGTTTGTGTAATTAAGCAGTTTAGCTGCAATTCAGAGTTATATCTGTTGAGTAGTATGGCTGCAGTATATACCTAATATCACTAGTTTGAGAACTGTGGCAGATTAATTAAAATCATAGACGCATGCACCTGTCCGACGTTTCGCCACAGCAGTGGCTTTGTCAAGGACTTTTGGGCAAATGGCGTCCAAACAAGCCCGACTAGTGTTTTTATAACCTCCTATCATGATGTCACACTCAAACTTACAACCAATCACTACTGAATCCTCATGGATTGGTCCAATATTGATTGACAAGGACATTATACAATCTAATTAATTTGTTTTATACCATCATGCTCTATTGTATTGCATCATGCTTGATTGGCAGTATCTTACAAATTTTATAAAAATGTTAAACAAAATCCTGGCTTTGTAGTAAGGAGAGAACAACAGGTATTGTCAGATTTGCAAGATCTTTATGAGGAAAACCTAACTGGTGTTCAGAACTTAAATCCACCTTTTTCTCGTCTAAAACCTTTTACTTAATACTCAATGATAGATACTTTTGTTAAAATGCTGACTGCTGATCTATCAAAATTAAAAACACGTCCATCACATCCTACTAACTTAACACCTGACGAGTGGTAGGCTCTCAAAGAAATCCAAACTAATAAAGAAATAGTGTGCAAGCCTTCAGACAAAGGCGCAAATATAGTAGCGATGAACAGACAAGACTACAAAGATATGGTCTTGAGACTCTTATGATACTTCAGCGTACAAAAAACTTGATTCGAATCCTCAAACTAGTTTTCTCAATCAACTTCAGGAATTGTTGCGAGATGCTGTGAGTGGCAATCTGATTACGGAAGAGTAAAATTTTTTGTATAACCCTACACAGACTATTGCAACATTTTATGCATAACCCAAATTGCATAAGCAAACAAATCCAATTCCAGGTCGTCCAATAGCCTCTGGCTGCGAAAACTTAACACAAAACGTCAGCGTGTAAGTCTATAAATTTTTATCCCCGTTCATCTCGGGTTTGCCTTAATTTATCAAAGATACAAAAGATGCTGTCCATAAATTACAAGAGATAAATTTTCCACTTGGGAGCCTTATCGCCAGACTTGATGTTGAATCATTATATACAAACATACAACATGAGTTAGGAATCAAAGCAGCACATCACTTTTTGAAGACCAAGGCACTCAATACACAATCAATTTGTTCTCTCCTTACTAGAATTTTTACTCACTCACTTTTTTTTCTTTTTGATCACTGTTATTATTTTCAGTTAAAAGGCACCGCTATGGGCACTCCTTTCGCACAGAATTATGCTAACCCTTTTCTTGGGTGGAGGAAGTTTGGGTGGTTTAGTTTTTTATGATTCACTTTTTTTGAGTTCACATCACATTCTTTTTTGGGGTCGATTTTATAAAAAAAAATTTGGGGACTGCACTAATGAACACTTGAACACTTTTTTTTTTTTTTTTAAACACTAAATTCTAACACAATTGGAATGCACTTCACCTCTGAAATTCACAAATGTCAACTACATTTTCTTGATCTCACTATCTCTATTAGTCACCAAGGTCATGTTTCTACTGAGATATAGATATATATATATATATGTATATATATATATATATATATATATATGTATATATATATATATGTATATATATATGTGTGTGTATATATATGTATATGTGTGTATATATAATCTCAGAAACCAACTTCAACAAACAGCTTCCTGGACTGGCGAAGTAATCATCAAACCCCTCTCGAGAGGAATACCAGTTGGTCAATATTTATGAGCAAAAAGAAATTGTAGTAATGAAATTGAATTCCAGAGAGAGTGCAACTTTATTGTATAGATGTTTCAATTTATCAATCCAGTTGACCATCAAACATATGAGATATGAGAGTTTATCAATTGTCAGTCTGTAGGAGTTATATATGCAGCACAGTGTGACTGTCCTAAATTGTATATTGGTAAGACAATACAACAGCTACGGAGAAGAATCTCCAAGCACATCAGTACAATTAACACCCGGACAGACACTCCACTTTAACGCCACATGAGAGACACATTCAGATAATCCATTGGCCATAACATTTTGGGGTATTACCCAAGTCAAACTTGGACCCAGACGTGGAAATCTTAATATCAAATTAGTATGTGAAGAATCACGTTGGATCCATCGGCTCAAATTGCTGAATCCATTGGGACTCAACAAAGGTTTCACCTTCTCAGCTTTTTTTATGATTATTCTCGGCAGATATACTAAAATTATTGACAATCATTGCCTTAAGCCCCAAAAAAAGTCACTCATTATTTTTAATTTTTTATTTGACTGCCATATATACAGAAACTGCAGTTCCTTGAATCAAATATGTTGATATACAGAGACTGCAAGTTTTCAATATGAATTAACAGCAGAGGTGATAATATTTCCAATATGGATTACTAATGGCTCAATGTGAGAAAATAAATGTTAAATCCAAAGTAAAGCTTATGTAGACCAATAAGTCAATTAAAGGAGTACTCAGGGATGGGAAAATTGTCATACTGCCGGCAGTAAAAAAAAAAAAAAAAAATATATAAATAAAAAATTTACACACAGGTGCCTCCGGTAACCCGCTCCGGCTTCCACCGTGATCCTCTTCCTGGTTGCTGGTGGTCGGCGAGTCATACTGCACTCAGCCAATAACTGTCCGCAGCGAAGGTCCGCCTTGGCCGGCGATAGGCTGAGTGGCAATGTGACGTTTTCAGCCCCGATACAGCAAAGTGAATTAGGTTGGATAGTGGCCTTATCAATCAATATTGGACCAATCCATGAGGATTTAGCAGTGATTGGTTGTAAGTTTGAGTGTGACATCACGGATAGGATTATATCTGTGTGGTAGGATTATTAAAAACCCTGGTCGGGCTTATTTGGACGCCATTTGCCCTAAAGTCGTTGACAAAGCCACTGCTGTGGGGAAACGTCGGATGGGTGCATGCGTCTGATTTTAATTAATCTGCCACAGTTCTCAAACAAGTGAGATTAGGTATGGACTGCAGCCATACTACTCAACAGATATAACTCCAAATTGCAGCTAAGCTGCTCCATTACACAAAGGTACAATGAGAACTGTATGGTAGAAAAGTTTTTAATCATTTTTTGACGCAATAAAAGTTATGTTTTAACCATATGGTGGATGGTAAAAATAGGATTCTAGTGGTCATCCTAGTGACCAATTGTAAATAATGCTACATTTCACCTCTAGTGGCCACTACACAGCAAATAGGCAACTGAAGACCAGTGTTCCCTGGGGGTATTGTGTTGCCAGGGTAGCTCTTATACTAATTCCGTGTTTCTCAACCAGCGTGCCTCCAGATGTTGCAAAACTACAACTCCCAGTATTCCCAGACAGCCTTTGACTGCTGGGAGTTGGAGTTTTGCAACAGCTGGAGGCACACTGGTTGGGAAATACTGTAGTAAATGGTTGCCTTTGAATGGTTGCATTCTCTGAGCCGGCAGTAGCGGCATCCGGAACACTGAAGCTTGGAGCTTCTGTGTTCGTCACGCCATGCTTTCTCCATTCATGTCTATAGGAGGGGGCGTGACGGCTAGTATGTAGCCATCTCGCCTCCTCCTATAGACCTGAATGGAAGGGGCGTAGCGGCTGTAGTTGCCAGTCATTCGGCACGGAGCTGAGTTCGCTTTGTCCACCGGATGACTGGGGCGGCGCAGCGGAGATCGCGGGGGTTTTCAGCGGCGGGACACCTGCGATTAGACACCTTATCACCTATGCTTTGTATAGGGGATAAGATGTTTTCCCGACAGAGTACCCCTTTAAAGGTGGCGATCGATAGCAATCACAACATTTTAAAAGGACTGACAGCTGCGAGTTGTTTGGGGTAACGGAACGGCACCCTTGGAACATGATATTGGGGTGCTGATCAGTTTGTGGTAGTTGGGTCATACGTCTGCTACCTGTCAGTTTATAGATGGCTGACCGGCAATCTTCTATAATTCCATTAAATTACGGTCACCCAGTGTTGGCTTCATGATGCCTCTGATATATTCACAAGTGGATTTCTTGGTCTTTTTCCTGCTGAATTTCAGTTGCAGTGCTGCTTTATCGTCTTATTTTACTCTCTTACTGTGTTATTTTTCAATAAAATGTCTTTTCTGTAATTTTTTTTTTATTTTTTAAGGGGAATTTGTGAGCTGCAGCCATTGAAGCATCAGTTTAGTACACAAGTAGCACAAACTGCTGTTCAGTGGTTTGGACCTGGTAGTAAAAAATTTTTTTTTTTAAATTACTCTAGTTTTATTAAGGGGTATCCAGGAATAGAAAAAGCCAATTTCTTTCAAAAACCACTCACAATCTCTCTCCAGGTTGGGTGTCTCCAGGTTCTGCAGCTCAGTTTCATTGAAATGAATGAAGCCAAGTTGTAACATACGGCCAGAGGTGGTGGTGTTTTTAAAAGAAATTAGCTCGGTTTTTCTATTCCTGGATAACACCTTTTTTATGGTGTTCTTTTGGCTTTGCTATGCTTTCCATAAAACATTAGGAAACTGCATACACTGAAAGATCCATTTTACTCTAAATTGTGATCAGTGGACCTGCTCACTGCCAGAAACCTATAGGCTGGTGATTCCAACCAGGGTGCCTCCAGCTGTTGCAAAACTACAACTCTCAGCATGCCCGGACAGCCTTTGGCTGTCCGGGCATGCTGGGAGTTGTAGTTTTGCATCCTGGTTGGGAAACACTCCTACAGACTGTTATGACCATTGTGTCCCATTTTTATAGGCTGCTGTAGACCTCAATAAAATGTCTGATGTAGAAGAGGAAAGTGGGTGCAGCTGCAGTTCCTGTGTAAGACTTCCTACTGTGGGAGGGGAGGATGGGGATGCAGCTGCAGTCCCTGTATAAGACCTACTGTGGGAGGGGAGGATGGGGATGCAGCTGCAGTATTTGTAGAAGACCTACTGTGGGAGGGGAGGATGCGGATGCAGCTGCAGTCCCTGTATAAGACCTACTGTGGGAGGGGAGGATGGGGATGCAGCTGCAGTCCCTGTATAAGACCTACTGTGGGAGAGGAGGATGGGGATGCAGCTGCAGTATTTGTAGAAGACCTACTGTGGGAGGGGAGGATGGGGATGCAGCTGCAGTATTTGTAGAAGACCTACTGTGGGAGGGGAGGATGGGGATGCAGCTGCAGTATTTGTAGAAGACCTACTGTGGGAGGGGAGGATGGGGATGCAGCTGCAGTATTTGTAGAAGACCTACTGTGGGAGGGGAGGATGGGGATGTAGCTGCAGTATTTGTAGAAGACCTACTGTGGGGGGGAGTGGAGGATGGGGATACAGCTGCAGTTCCTGTATAAGACCTATTGTGGGAGGGGAGGATGGGGATGCAGCTGCAGTTTGTCTGTGAGACTGCATGCTGTAGGAGGTGGGGTGATGGAAGTACAGCTGAAGTGTATTCCTATAAGTCTGCAGCTGCATCCCCCTTTTCCCCTCCCACAGCATGTAGTCTTGTAGGAATACACTTCAGGTGTACTTCAATCGTCCCACCTCCTACAGCATGCATTCTCACAGACAAACTGCAGCTGCATCCCCATCCTCACCTCCCACAGCATGTAGTTTGTCTGTGAGGCTGCATGCTGTAGGAGGGAAGATGGAAGGATAGCTGAAGTGCATGCCTATAAGACTGATCGCTGTGGGAGGGGAAGAGGGGGATGCAGCTGCAGTTCCTGTAGAAGACCTATTGTGGGAGGGGAGGATGGGGATGCAGCTGCAGTTTGTTTCTTTTAATCTGCATAGTGTAGGAGGGGAGAAGGGGGTCAGCAGCTGCAGTTTTTTTTTGTCTTTGAATCTGTAGGGGGATTTGGGGGAGGGGTCGCAGCTGCAGTTTCTTTGAATCTGCTAAATGTAGGAGGGGAGGATGGGTATGCAGCTGCAGTTTCTTTTAATCTGCATACTGTAGGAGGGAAGAAGGGGATGCAGCTGCAGTTTGTCTTTGAATCTGCATACTGTAGGAGGGGAGGATGGGGCTGCAGCTGCAGCTTGTGTCTGTGAGGCTGTTGGAGAGGGAGAGAAGCAGCATGGAGAAGACATCTTGTTGGCACAGAATACCCAGTACACCTCTGATATCACACACAGCTCTCACACACGGCAGGTATGGGTAGGCGAATGTAGAAAAACCGGCAAAGGGCAGTGAAAAGATCTTCTGAATACCTTTTTTATTTAGGGCCACATATTACATTTAGCGGCCAATTTCCCCTTTTAATACCCATATATAGTAAAATCTATTTAAAGTGATTTTCGGGTATTTAACATTGATAACTTATCCTCAGGATACCCAGTATCCCTGCTTATCGACTGTTTGCTTCCACGTCATTCATGATGTATAGGCGGGAGCTGCGGCTCTGCCCAACCGCTGATCAGACATTGATGGCATACAGTGATCCCTCAACTTACAATGGCCTCAACATACAATAGTTTCAACATACAATGATCTTTTCTGGACCATTGTAACTTGAAACCAGACTCAACATACAATGCTACGGACAGTCCAGATCTGCATAACCCGTCAATGTCCGTTCTGATTGGTCAGATCTTCCAGCCATTCACTGGTAAAACCCCTGTATTACTGAAGTGTATGCACTGACTGATGTCTGGTAGTGCCCCCCTACAGTACAGGGAGGTATTACATGTTCTGTACTCTTTACCTGTACCAGGGTTACCTGCTCCTTTGGACACCAGGTGAGGGCGACTCCGTGAACATTGTGCGTATTGTACAGGACCCTTAAATGGGTACTCCGCCCCTGGCATCTTATCCCCTATCCAAAGGATAGGGGATAAGATGTCAGATTGCCGGGGTCCCGCTGCTGGGGACCCCGGGGATCGCTGCTGCAGCACCCTGCTATCATTACTGCGCAGAGCGAGATCGCTCTGCATGGAATGACGGGCAATACAGGGGCCGGAGCATCATTACGTCATGGCTCCGCCCCTCATGACATCACGGCCCGCCCCCTTAATGCAAGTCTATGGCAGGGGGCGTGACGACAGCCCCTCCCCCTCCCATAGACTTGTATTGATGCAGCGGGACCCCGGCGATCTCACATCTTATCCCCCTATCCTTTGGATAGGAGATAAGATGTCTAGGGGCGGAGTACCCCTTTAAGAAGCTCCTGTCCTCTACATAGACCAGGGTTTCCCAACTAGGGTGCCTCCAGCTGTTGCAAAACTACAACTCCCAGCATGCCCGGACAGCCTTTGGCTGTCCGGGCATGCTGGGAGTTGTAGTTTTGCAACAGCTGGAGGCACCCTAGTTGGGAAACACTGACATAGACAGTGATTTACAGCTCCCAGCAGATCTTTCTTACTTTTATATGTAAGGATTTGATTTATCTAGATTAGTTATCTACTTATTTTTCTTTTATCCTCACTTTTTCCTATTTTTGGATGACATTTTGGTGGCTTTAGAACCAATTACCAGGTTTCCATAGAGTTCTGGTCTCAACATACAATGGTTTCAACATACAATGGTCGTCCTGGAACCAACTAATATTGTAACTTGAGGGATCACTGCATTCTGAGGAGAAACCATCTATGTAAAATGGCAGGAATTTTTAAGTTCTACATCCAGTAATGGTGCCAGACTACCCCTAGTTCAATCTACGGATTTTGCGCAAGTCTATAGGACTTCAGCCAAATTCAAAGATTAACCGCCCGTAGTCTTGTGCCATTACTGGATGTACATTTTAGTTGGTCACGAACAGAGCTGACATTATCAATAGAGATGAGCGAACTTACAGTAAACTCGATTCGTCACGAACTTCTCGGCTCGGCAGTTGATGACTTTATCCTGCATAAATTAGTTCAGCTTTCCGGTTCTCCGGTGGGCTGGAAAAGGTGGATACAGTCCTATGAGACTCTTTACCTAGGAATGTATCCACCTTCTCCAGCCCACCGGAGCACCGGAAAGCTGAACTAATTAACCACGATAAGTCATCAACTGCCGAGCCGAGAAGTTTGTGACGAATGGAATTTACTGTAAGTTCGCTCATCTCTAATTATCAAGTATTCCCTTCACCACGTATCTATATGGTCATGAATATGCGGTTCTGTAATGTTTTATGCAAAGTACCACCAGCCAGAGAACACCTAGTAGTTCAGCCACAATTGACTCCTATGATGAATTTGCAACTTAATTTTATTTTTTATTTAAATTTTATTTTATTTTTTTTTTATTTTCATTTTGCTTCCTGCCTCCTCATTTGTTGCATTTATGTTGTTCTGTTTGTTTTTCTGTTTCTCCCTTTCTATGGTGTACCCCCAATTCCGATCTCCACGGCCTCCTGATGTACCCAACTCTCCACATCTTTACACTGGTTTCCACCTTCCATCCCATTGTGTGGGTTTGGGTTTGAACACTTTTTCTCCCCCACACGTGTGATGATGTGGGCTGGGTGGTGGCGGTGGGCACCCTTGCCCCACACTTTGTTTTTGTTTTTTTCGTCCTGCTGTGGGGGTTCCTCCTTGAAATGGGTAGCTTGAAGCTATCTAAACAAACCAAGCCGGGCTTGAGTGACTCTTCCCCGGTGAAGGAGATGAGAGACCTTTCCAATGCCTTTCGATCTCGCAGCATCAGTGTGTCGGAACGTGCTGCATACAGGTATAGGGGGAACGGGGGGTTACACTCTCCCCTCACACTGGGGTATTGACTGCATGCCAGGGAGACTTGCATGGCAAATCTAGAAAGTAGTGCCCATTCTGTAACTATTCAAGCTATCCCAAAAATGGGGGAGACCTAACACACACAATGCACGTTTTCTTTTATTTATTTTGTATTATTTTATACTGAAATACTGGAAATTTTGCTGAAAGTTTTCTAATAGAAGAACTTTAACCCTTTGTGGAAAAGACAAGAGTGCAATTTCGGAACATCCCATTGGACGGACTATTAGGATCTGTAGTGCCCATAGTGGTGTAATGTGCTATGACCGATTTAATGAATATAATGTCCCGATTTCTAATGTTGGTGGTCCGTCTGCACTCTTCTCTTGGGGGGGGGGGGGGGTCATTGTAGACTGAATTATGATTGCTGCATGACTGATTCATATACTAAACACTGAGACAGGTCTGTGGATCATGACTGGGGATAATATTCCAATATTATCCAATACTTTGACCCATTGGGTTGGCTCATCCAAGCATACAGACCAGCTTCTAGAACAGTGTTTCCCAACCAGGGTGCCTCCAGCTGTTGCAAAACTACAACTCCCAGCAGGCCTGGACAGCCAAAGGCTGTCCAGGCCTGCTGGGAGTTGTAGTTTTGCAAAAGCCGGTGGTACACCAATTGGAAAACGCTGTCCAAGACGTCTGGTTTGTAAGAGCCATATACAGATTTTTCAGTAACTCCAAATTATAGCCCGATGAGTTGTTTTGCAACCTTTGAGAGTACTTTGCTTTACTTGCCTCCTACTGATCTTGAGTAAATATGTCCGTAAAGGTAAGATTAAAGGGGTACTCCGGTGGAAAACATTTATTTATTTTTTAAATCAACTGAACTGATGCCAGAAAGAACAGATATGTAAATTTCTTCTATTTAAAAATCTTAATCCTTCCAGTACTTATCAGCTGCTGTATACTACAGAGAAAGCTATTTTTCTTTTTGGATTTCTTTTCTGTCGCGACCACAGTGCTCTCTGCTGACACCTCTGTCCATGTCAGGAACTGTCCAGAGCAGGAGAAAATCCCCATAGAAATCATATGCTGCTCTGGACTGTTCCTGAAATGGACAGAGGTGTCAGCAGAGAGCACTGTGCTCGTGACAGAAAAGAAATCCCAAAAGAAAATAATTTAGTAGTATATAGTAGTAGTAATATACAGCCGCTAATAAGTACTGGAAGGTTTAAGAGTTTTTGAATAGAAGTAATTTACAAATCTGTTTAACTTTCTGGCACCAGTTGATTTGAAAAAAAAAAAAAAAAAAAAGTTTTCCACCGGAGTACCCCTTTAATGTCTGCCTTACCTGCAGGAACAAGGAATCGGGCAGCTGGATCTCAGCATGCCTATTCCTTTTGTTCTCAGGAGGGAGACTGCTGCCAGAGGTGTCTGGCTTCATCTTATTTCCTTCTTATTCAGAACACATGCACACTCAGCCCAGACAATTGTGCATGGGGACTTGAGAAAGAGAGGGCTATCTTAAAGTCTTAAAGCGGCAACATGCAGGTGCCTGACCTTTAGGGAAGTTAACCGGGATTTCTGCAGCAAAATCGCAGGGTCCCAATGACTTGATATGATGGCTGGAGGGTGCCTATCTGCCTCTGTGCCATCTGATCAGCACTCCAAGATTCCAGGCAGCCTGTATTAGCAGAGCGCCGATGACACTGATCTATGCTATGTCACAGAATTGTTCAGTGTTTGCAATAGAAAGATTCCATGTAATAGTCACCCATGGGGACTTAAAAATAGTGAATAAAATGTAAAATAATGTATAAAAAAAAAAAAAAAAAAAAAAATGAAAAAAGTTAAAATTTGAAGTTTCCCATTTTTCAAATAAGGTAAACAAAATAAACAATATTTGGTTTTGCTGCATGCAGAATTGTCTGAAGTATTAATATAGAACGTCGGTGATCCCGCACAATGAATGGTGTAAACAGATTTTTGGCCACTTCATATACCAGACAAAAATGATAAAACGTGTTGATCGAGTCCCATCCAAACAAAAAATGGTACTGATAAAAATGTGATATATTCCCCCAAAATAACCCTCATACAGCCCTGTATATGGAAAAATAATAAAAAGTTTTATATGGATCAGAAGAGGGCATGGTTTGTTCTTTAACAGAATGTTATCATTTATTTTTTATTTTTTTCAGAGGCTTTTTTAAAGGGGTTATCCAGGAAAAAAACTTTTTTTTTTTTTATATAGATCAACTGGCTCCAGAAAGTTAAACAGATTTGTAAATGACTTCTATTAAAAAAATCTTAATCCTTTCAGTACTTATGAGATTCTGAAGTTAAGGTTGTTGTTTTCTGTCTAACTGCTCTCTGATGACACGTGTCTCGGGAACCGCCCAGTTAAGAAGCAAATCCCCATAGCAAACCTCTTCTAAACTGGGCGGTTCCCGAGACACGTGTCATCAGAGAGGACTTAGACAGAAAAGAACAACCTTGACTTCAGAAGCTCATAAGTACTGAAAGGATTAAGATTTTTTTAATAGAAGTAATTTACAAATCTGTTTAACTTTCTGGAGCCAGTTGATATATAAAAAAAAAGTTTTTTTTCCTGGATAACCCCTTTAACCTCTTTAGGACAAAGGGCGTACAGGTCCTGAAACTTAGAGGTACTCCGCTGTAAACATCTTATCCCCTATCCAAAGCGGCGTCGGCGTCCGGAACACGGAAGCATGCAGCTTCCGCGTTCGTGACGCCCTGTCACCGCCATTCATGAGGGGGCGTGACGGCTTGTACAGATCAGTCACTCCTCCTCCCATAGACGTGAATGGAGGAGGGCGTTGCGGCTGGCATCGCCAGTCATCTGGTACGGAGTGGAGTGCACTGAATAATGGGTGCTACAGTGGAGATCGCGGAGATCCACAGTGGCGGGGCCTCCGTGATCGATCTTCTTATCCACTATCCTTTTGAATAAGAGTTTAGAGCAGAGTACCCCTTTTAAAGGGGTCCTCCCATGGAATTTTTTTTTAACTGGTGCCAGAAAATTAAACAGTTTTGTAAATCACTTCTACTAAAAAATCTTAATCCTTCCAGTACTTTTTAGGGGCTGTATACTAAAGAAAAATCCAAAAAAGAAATGCATTTCCTCTGTCATGACCACAGTGCTCTCTGCTGACCTCTGCTGTCCATTTTAGGAACTGTCCAGAGCAGCATATGTTTGCTATTGGGATTTTCTCCTGCTCTGGACAGTTCCTAAAATGGACAGCAGAGGTCAGCAGAGAGCACTGTGGTCTTGACATCAGAGGAAATGCATTTCTTTTTTGGATTTCTCGTTCGTATACAGCCCCTAAAAAAGTACTGGAAGGATTAAAGGGGTATTCCAGGAAAAAACTTTTTTCTATATATCAACTGACTCCAGAAAGTTAAACAGGATTAAGATTTTTTAATCGAAGTAATTTACAAATCTTTCAGTACTTATGAGCTTCTGAAGTTAAGGTTGTTCTTTTCTGTCTAAATCCCCTCTGATGACACCTGTCTTGGGGAAACGCCCAGTTTAGACACAAATCCCCATAGCAAACCTCTTCTAAACTGGGCAGTTCCCGAGACAGGTGTCATCAGAGAGGATTTAGACAGAAAAGACTTAACTTCAGAAGCTCAGAAGTACTGAAAGGATTAAGATTTTTTTAATAGAAGTAATTTACAAATCTGTTTAACTTTCTGGAGCCAGTTGATTTAAAAAAATAAAATAATAAATAAATAAAAATTCCACTGGAGTACCCCTTTAAGGATGAAGGGCATACCTGTATGCCCTTTAGGTTTTCTGGTCACCACCGCGCACCAGTTTGTGATCGGAACGCGATGACTGCTGATGTCGATCAGCAGCCATCCCAGCACATCACCTAGGGCAGTGGTCTCCAACCTGCGGACCTCCAGATGTTGCAAAACTACAACTCCCAGCATGCCCGGACAGCCAACGGCTGTCCGGGCATGCTTGGAGTTGTAGTTTTGCAACATCTGGAGGTCCGCAGGTTGGAGACCACCTGCCTAGGGGGTCTTGCCGATCGTCGTGATAGGCCGGTCAATTGACCGGTGAATCATGGCGTTTCCAGGCCTGAAGGTGGAAAATTTAAAGGATTATGGCTATTAAAAATCAAGTAGGGAGAAAATGAAACCACAAAAAAAAGAGAAATCGCTGCGTCCTTAGGGGATTTATCTACTAAAAACTTTCAATATTCTGAGCATTATGGGGGTTCCATCCAGAACTCCTTTGAAATGTACAAGGAACATGGACTCGGTCAGTGTCAGAGAAGATCCATATCAGAGAAGTAAAGCAAAGTATCTGTAAACAAGAGAGATGAGTGGATGAGGTTATCCGGGTGTGCTCGCCATGGCGGTATTATTGTAGGGTTAAGTCATGCTCCTACAGACCTGTCCTGAGGACATACAGCCATGTAACACGTCTTTGTTTTGCACAGCCGGATGCAGACCTCTATGACCAGCTCCAGCCTGAGCTCAGCCGACGAGAGCTTCATGGCTCAGGCCGACGATAGCCTGAAAAACCTTCACCTAGAACTAACGGAGATCTGTCTAGACATGATGGCCAGATATGTGTTCTCCAACTTCACTGCCGTACCCAAGAGGTAAGTATAATATTGTAGACCCCATAGTGCCCCAACATGCCCTCAGCCCAATGGTCCATTCTAGTCTCCCGAATGTATTTAAAAAGCTCCTTTCTACTTGCTAAGAACATGGACTCAAGGGACAGGGACATAATACTCCCCCTTTATAAAGCATTGGTACGGCCTCACCTGGAATATGCTGTTCAGTTTTGGGCACCTGTCCATAAAAGGGACACTGTGGAGCTGGAAAGGGTGCAGAGACGCGCGACTAAACTAATATGGGGCATGGAACATCTTAGCTATGAGGAGCGATTAAAGGAGTTACAATTGTTTAGTCTTGAGAAGAGACGTTTAAGGGGGGATATGATAAACGTATATAAGTATATTAATGGCCCATACAAAAAATATGGAGAAAAACTGTTCCAGGTTAAACCCCCCCCCAAAGGACGAGGGGGCACTCCCTCCGTCTGGAGAAGAAAAGGTTTATTCTCAAGGGGCGACACGCCTTCTTTACCGTGAGAACTGTGAACTTATGGAACAGTCTACCTCAGGAACTGGTCACAGCAGGAAAAATTAACAGCTTTAAAACAGGGTTAGATACATTCCTGGAACAAAATAACATTAATGCTTATGAAGAAATATAAAATCCCATCCCTTCCCCAATATCGCGCCACACCCCTACCCCTTAATTCCCTGGTTGAGCTTGATGGGTATATGTCTTTTTTTCGACCGTACTAACTATGTAACTATGTAACCTAAAGTCAGTGTTTCCCAAGCAGCGTGCCTCCAGTTGTTGCAGAATTACACATCCCAGCATGCCCAGATGGCCAACTCAGCTGAGACACTGGCCGACTGCTGCTGCTAAGACTCCTGGGGCAAGAGAGACAGTGATCTCCTTTGCCCTAAATTACTAAAGAGCCTATAACTCCCTTTAAAGGGGTACTCTGGGGGGGGGAAACTTTTTCTTTTTTTTTTTGGTGCCAGAAAGTTAAATGGATTTGTAAATCTTAATCCTTCCAGTACTTATTAGCGGCTGAATACTACAGAGAAAATTCTTTTCTTTTTGGAACACAGAGCTCTCTGCTGACATCACGAGCACAGTGCTCTCTGCTGACATCTCTGTCCATTTTAGGAACTGTCCAGAGCAGCATATGTTTTCTATGGGGATTTTCTCCTACTCTGGACAGTACGTAAAATGGACAGAGATGTCAGCAGAGAGCACTGTGCTCGTGGTGTCAGCAGAGAGCTCTGTGTTCCAAAAAAATTAATAATTTCCTCTGTAGTATTCAGCAGCTAATAAGTACTGGAAGGGTGAAGATTTAATATAAGTAATTTACAAATCAGCACCAGTTGATAAAAAATAAATGAATAAATAAATTCCACCGGAGTACCCATTTAAGGCTACGTTCACACGGTGGAATGTCCGTGCGGAAAATTTCCGTGCAGACATTCCACAGACAGCAGAATCCCCTGCATAACATGACCGCTCGGAAATGCGCCATCTCAAAGACTGCAATGCATTTTTGAGTGGAACCTGCAAAAACATAGAAAAGGTTCTGCTGTGGAAATTTTGCCATGTGAACAGAGCAGCAGAATCATGTTGAAATCAATAGGACTCTGCTGCTGTGAAATGTCCGTGTGGAATATTTTTGCAGAATTCCGCATGAACCTTCTGCTGTGTGAACCCCAAGAGTGGCCTCTTCCCAGCCCTGCTTTGCATCCCCTTCCCCTAAAGGGGGCAAACTACAACTCCCAGCATGCACTGCACGGTCAGCCATAGACTCTCTGGGCATGCTGGATGTTGTAGTTTTGCAACATCTGGAGGTTCACAAGTTCGGAGGCCATTGCTCTATAGGCAGTGTGGGTACAGTATATGCTATAGGGTAGTGGGCTTCAACCTGCCGACCTCCAGATGTTGCAAAACCAGGGCTCAAGTCCTGCAGGAACTCATGGGAACGGAGTTCCTGCACTTTTTCCACAGCAGGAACGCAGTTCCCATTAGCAGGAGTCCTGCAGGACCAGCCCTTAAAGGGGTACTCCACCCCTAGACATCTTATCCCCTATACAAAAGAATAGGGGATAAGATGTCATATCGTGGGGGTCCTGCTGCTGTGGACCCCTGTGATCTCTGCTGTGGCACCCCAGACATCTGGTGCACTGAGCGAGCTTTGCTCCGTGCTAGATGACTGGTGCTGGATGACTGGTGATTCGGGGCAGAGGCTCGTGACGTCACAGTAATGCCCCCTCAATGCAAGTATATGGGAGGGGGCGTGACGTCCGTCACGCCCCCTCCCATAGACTTGCATTGAGGGGCCATGACCGTGACATCACGAGCCTCCAGCACTGCACCCAATGTTCTAAATGAATGCCGGGTACAGCAGGTAGAACGTGGGGGTCCCCAGTGTCGGGACCCCTGGGATCAGACATCTTATCTCCTAGCCTTTTGGATAGGGTTTGATGTCTAGTACCCCTTTAACTGGAAATTTTGGGCGAGTTCCCACACTTTTTTTTTTTTTCCCCCCCAGGACTTGACCCCTGTGCAAAACTACAACTCCCAGCATGCCCGGACAGCCAACGGCTGTCCGGGCATGCTGTTAGTTGTAGTTTTGCAACGTCTGGAGGTCCGCAGTTTGAAGACCACTACTATAAGGCTATATATATGTTTCAGTCTGGGAAATGGTATAAACTGTATAACACCCTATAATATACTGTACCCAGATTGCAAACTGGAAAACCTTATAAAACTGTAACCTAGACCACAACATAACACCCTATAATATACAACTCATATGTTGTGGGTCTGGAGTATAGTAAATGTTGTGGGTCTGGAGTATAGTAAATGTTGTGGGTCTGAAGTATAGTAAATGTTGTGGGTCTGGAGTATAGTAAATGTTGTGGGTGTGGCGTATGGTAAATGTTGTGGGTCTGGCGTATGGTAAATGTTGTGGGTCTGGAGTATGGTAAATGTTGTTGTGGGTCTGGCGTATGGTAAATGTTGTTGTGGGTCTGGCGTATGGTAAATGTTGGTGTGGGTCTGGCGTATGGTAAATGTTGGTGTGGGTCTGGCGTATGGTAAATGTTGTTGTGGGTCTGGCGTATGGTAAATGTTGGTGTGG